>NC_087066.1:12281841-12370402 GCF_963678635.1 Symsagittifera roscoffensis | reverse complement strand
GGGGTCTTTTGTTCATATTGTCCGATTGTCATGAAAATTGACAGGCAGACTAATTAGGCTATCACAAACATATTTTGTCTTTATATTTAACCTTGTAAAATCACTCGTTACGTAATAAAATTGATTCTTGTGTGAGGTGGGGGGGGGGGGGGGTAAGGAAAAAGAGACGAGGTATCGGCGAATGACTTTTACAGGCAATAATAACACTTCGACTATAATAACACTTTGCGCTTTTATTGTTGAAAAGGCGCTTTACATGGTGGCTTTTACAAGGAAAAAAAGCCGGCAGTTTTCGGGCACTTCTTGTAATATTTTAATCATTGAAAAGTTGAAATTTTGTTGGCGCTGAAGGCGCCCTTAGAAAAGCTTGGCTCTTTTTCCTCCCCCCCCCACCTGCAAATTTTTACATGTAAATTTGTTGACCACATTGTCCGATTGTTATGAAAATTTACATACAGACTAATAACGCCACGGCAGACATATTTGGTCTTGGCTCTTTTTCCTTTTCCCCCCACCTGCAAATTTTTACATGTATATTTGTTGACCACATTGTCCGATTGTTATGAAAATTTACATACTGACTAATAACGCCACGGCAGACATATTTGGTCTTGGCTCTTTTTCCTTCCCCCCCCCCCCACCTCACGCCAGTTTCAACTTATTAGTGTAACGAGTGGTTTTACGAGGTTGAGTATCAAGACCAAATATGTTTGCCGTGGCCTTATTAGTCTGTATGTAAATTTTCATAACAATCGGACAATGTGGTCAACAAATTTACATCTAAAAATTTGCAGATGGGGGGAAAAGGAAAAAGAGCCTTGGTCTTCATACTCAACCTCGTAAAACCACTCGTTACACTAATATATTGAAGCTCATGTGAGGTGGGGGGGGGGGGGGTGGGAAGGAAAAAGAGCCAAAAGCTTTAAGGCTTTTTCCCTCAAATTGATGCTTATGTGGGGTGGAGGGGGGAGGAAAAAGAGCCGGTTTATAGGATGGTCGGTCAAAAATGGATAACAAAAAATAGCACCAAAAGGTGACTTTTTGGTTTGCGAATGGTTCTTAAATTTAAGAGGGAAGGGCGTCCGCCGCGCACCAACTCCTCTTTCAATCCGGTATTCTAAAAACTTTGTGTTTACTTTTTTTCTGGAGGAGTATTGGCCCTGTATCCAAGAACATAATTTTCAGTCATCAAGCAATAATTTTTAAAAGCGGGAAACCATTTTAAAAGCGCAAAATCGGCTCAATTCATCAAAAAGAAATAGTTCAATGCTGGTGGAAAATCATTTTAAAAGCGGTAAAACACGGCGTATAAATCCAAAATAATATTGATCTACAAATTTGAGTTATTTTTAACTTGCTGAAACTGATCTTCTTTCGAAACAAATATCTCAAAAACTTCTTTCGTATCGCCATGGTTCGTATCACAATCAAATTATAAGACTTCAGAGCACATTAAATGGATCAACCGTACATTGCCCTCCCCTCCCCCCTAAGTTACCTACCGTAGAATGCCATCCTCAAGCATGTATTAATTTTGAAAAATAATTCTGTATAAAGGACAAGTTAATCCCCCCAAACGTTTTTTTGGGGGGATTCTGTATAAAGGGGAGGGGGCAGTGGTATATACAAACGCGCAACAAATTATATTGGTTTTTACATTGTTTTTATGCGAGGTTGCATTTTTATAATGTTAATTACACAAATTGATGTTTGAATCTCATTAACTATTTCCCTCCCTAGCCAATCGCGCATTCGGGGCAGTACAGTAGTGCCGAAGTACAACAGTGCCGAAAATGAAAACTTAGTTTAACAGTGCCGAAAATGAAAACTTTGTTCAACAGTGCCGAAAGTTTGAACAAATTTCAACATATTCAGTGCGGCAATCAAAAATTAAACAGCAATCGTTTACAATCTTAAGTGGCACTAAAAAATTTTGGGAGAGAAAAATTGCAATTTAGACGTTTTGGCGCCAAAATAATTGTTTAATTTGCTGTTGCAGACATTTTGGCGCCAAAATTGGAGTGATTTTTTTTTGATAATTAGCGTCAGTAATTTCCCGCTCTTTAGAAAATGCGTGTAAATGATTCTGAAAATTTCCTGCCTTTTTCGGCACTGTTGTACTTTGGCACTGTTGAACGCCCCCGTTTTTAGACAACCGCGTATTCATACTCGTCAGTAATTAGACAAATACGGTATGAACCAATCAGAATCGAGATAAGACATAAATAATCCAAAATAAATAATTAATTACTTATTAATTTCTTCCTTGTCTCGATTCTGATTGGTTAAAACAGTATTCGTCTAAATACTGACGTGTCTGAATACGCGGTTGTCTAAATACTGCTATGTAACCGAATTCGCGATTTTCGTCTTACAGACCTGACTACTATCATGCAGTTAATCATTTCGTAAAGTGTGCAACCTGCGAGTTAATAAATCCATAATCAACTAACACTCATTTTTGGATCGTCTCTCCAACCTGCCACACTAAAGATATGTTGCTAATTTCAACTAGCAATACTTTAGTCTTCAAGAACCTAGTGGGGCTCTTTTTCCTCCCCCCCCCCCCCCCCCCCCACCTGCAAGTTTTTACATGTAAATTTGTTGACCAAATTGTCCGATTGTTGTGAAAATTTACATACAGACTAATGCCACGATAAACATATTTGGTCTTCATACTCGCCAATAACCACTCGTTATACTTATAAGTTGAAACTGGCGTGAGGTGGGGGGGGGGGGGGGGAGGAAAAAGAGCTCCTAGTGCGAAAGGGGTTTGACTATATGACTATAATAGGGTAAACTTTTTTCATTTTGATTATTTTAGCATCAAACCTCAGCAATTGTTTGCGCTTTGTGCCTTGCTGCTATGATCTGTCTGGTAAATGCAGCTGAAACTAGACGTCAACTCTCAGAGGATACAGATTTTTTTCTCACAGATGAAGAACAATTCAGGGGAGTTCCCAAGTGTCTGATACTGTAATATTTAATGCTTCAGGATGAACAAACACTGCAACAAAGATATCGGATTTGATAAATATTTCTAATTAAATTACTCTCTTCTATTTTGGCTATTCCACTTAGAGCAAAACTCAGAGCTCATGAAGGTCTTTTGGCAATGACTAAAATAAGATTCCCAAACATCGCGTGAGCATCAGTTTTATGAATGCAGCAAAATGCAGAATTAATGGCTTAACTAGTCCGCATTTAAATTTTCGTCGGCTCTATTCCACTTTCCCACCCCACCCCCTGAAAAATAACAAGACAAAGCTGTTCAAAAACTTTTCACACTGCATTTTGCATGTTATAAATTGTGTGAACGCTGCATTTTGCATGTTATAAATTATGTGAACAGTGCATTTTGCATGTTATAAATTTGTTCACCTGTTCACGCTGACACGTTTTAATGCAGTTCTTAAAATGAAAACTAATTTTAATAGACATTCATTGAATGAATTTCAGAAAAAATCAAAGGGGGAACTGGGGACTGGAAAAGAGCCAAATTTTCATACCAATTGAGTTATGCGAACAACATTTTTACCTCTGGAAAGTCGCAAGTGAAGATGAGCACTAAAACGACTTCATTTGCACCAAAACCGACAGCGTATAAACGTGAGCACGGTATACTTGAGCACGGTTTATACATCTCGAACATAAAAGCTGCCCTAAGAACAGTTTAAATTTCTTCATGATTTTGTACTGTAGTTTTTGAGTTAGGTCCTTGTGGTTAACTCATTGAGTAATTTCGGATAGGGTACACCGTCTGCTCGTCACGCTATCTTATTTTCGGCCGGATAGATACGTGCAACTTCTTAGTCTAATACCGATCCTAATCTTACTCTTATATCTACTAGTCTCAGGGTGTTTAACTAGTCTCTGCTAGGCTCAATAGATCTAGAGTATACTGGCTTATTGCGACTGCTGAAGTTCTCTTGGAGAGGTAACTAATTTCTAAGTTAAATTCAAATCTCTCTGGTGCTGAAATTACAAGTAATTTCAGCACTTACAAATAAGTGGGGGCTCTTTTCCAGTTCCCCCTTTCAAAATACCGAATTTTATGTTTGTTTTACGTGTTATTACGGCTAAACGCGTAATGTTACGCTGTAAAATATGAAGAACAAATGGGGGGAGGGAAACTGGAAAAGAGCCTAAGTGGGTTGTTAGTTGGATTGATTATGATTGGTTAATATTAAATATTTTACAGTGGTAAAATATCTAATTTATCCAATAATAAAATGTAGCTTAGATCAGGTTCCACCCATCCGGGGTTTACAGAGTTTTTTAGAACTATATTTCTTCTCTGCAATTGAAGGATGGATGATGAACGTTGGTATTTGGCGAACATCATTTTCTTATCCGGTTCCTCTTGAAGAAGAACGTTCCAGGACGCTGGAATCAGGGATAGGAAGTTGTTATTACGTCAATTGACAACGACTGTGATCCCCAATGAAACCAATCCGATTTGAAAATGGTTTGCTATGTCAGGTTTTTCTGCATTAGTAGAGAACTGTTTTGTGTGCAGTCTCGTCTGGGAATGGCGTGAAGATCGCGTTTGGAAGGGATGCCTTGTAACTCGGATCTGTACGTATACTTGAGCATCGAGGTGGTCATTGGTCTAGTTCAATGAAGTCCTATTCTGCGAAACCAAGTTGTACTCTAAATCCTTTGAGTCGTGATTGTGGACGGCATGTCGGTTGTGTTTAGCCATTCCTTTGTTCGAGCGTGATGGGATCATCTAGTCTTTGGATGTTTGTCTTTGTTGTTGTGTATGATCTGTATACTCAAAAGTATGATTTAGATTTTAAAAATTTATGTTAATTTGGTTTTTTAATCATGAACTTAATTAGTCGTTTTCACAAAAGCGTTTTGTTTTAGTTCAGTTATTTTGAAGAGTTACTCACCCTTGAGTACCTCTTACTAAAAATTGAAGTGTGGTCACAAAGCGTGGGTGTAGCGCGGTGGGTTAGGCCGGCTATAAGCATGCTCACGACGTCCTTCTCTGGTGGGTTAGGCCAGGAGTGGGAGTATGATTGCATGCTGTTTCTTTGAGAGGTCCTGTTATGTGATAACGTTTTATGTTGGTTTTTTCTGGTCTTTCTTTCTTAGACTTTATAATAGTCTTCAAAAGAATAAATTATCCAGTTTTAAAAGGGGTAATCCGGTTTGGGTACCGTTGGTTGTCTTTTCTTAGTCATGCTGTTATTTTATGATTTGTGGTGTTTAGTAAGCTGCGTTGGTTAGTTTGGATTAGTATATATTTCCTTTCCAACCGGGTTAAAGGAAAGTTTGAAGCCTGTTATCGTGTGTTAGAGTTGTTGATAGTGAAAGCTTGAAACTTAAAATCATTATTTAAACAATTCTTCGTGGGCGAGCTGTGCGAGCTTGGATTGAATTCTTGTGCGAATGAATAAAAATATTGAAAAGGTTAGTACTGCTTTTTTATTTTATTAACTTATTGCATAGAATTTTTCATCGTATTTCAATTTTACTGCTTTCTGGGGAAATAATTTATAAATAAAATTACTACATTTATTATGAATTTTACTACAATATTTATATAAATTAAATGAGTTTTAATATAATTTAACAAGTTTGTATTTTTATTTGTCTTTTCTGTTTTGTAGATGATTGTGGTGTGAAGACTAAAAGAATAAATCAAACATTGATAGAAAATGGTTAGTCCACATTTGAATTTATTAGTTAAAATTAATTTAATTTAAAGTACTGCTTTTTTATTTTATTAACTTATTGCATAGAATTTTTCATCGTATTTCAATTTTACTGCTTTCTGGGGAAATAATTTATAAATAAAATTACTACATTTATTATGAATTTTACTACAATATTTATATAAATTAAATGAGTTTTAATATAATTTAACAAGTTTGTATTTTTATTTGTCTTTTCTGTTTTGTAGATGATTGTGGTGTGAAGACTAAAAGAATAAATCAAACATTGATAGAAAATGGTTAGTCCACATTTGAATTTATTAGTTAAAATTAATTCAATTTATAGTTACCTTAGTCTTCTGGGAAAAAGCCGTAGGGGAAGATGTCGTGAATCATGTCTGATGTTGTTAGTAACTTGGCTAGTATGCGTATGATATTTTTAGTTTGTAGCAGTGGCCAAAGCAATTGAAGTACCTTGATGGTGTTTAGTTCTTCTGTGCCTACTGCGAACTCGTAAGGTGTGTTTTGGACGAGGTTATATATTTTATGATTATATTTAGTATTGTGAATGAATTCTAATATGGGTAATTCAATAGGTTGGATAAATTCATGCGGGATAAGGAAGGGTCTTGATTCTTCAGCATTGATTCTTTTTTGTGATGGGACAGAATATATACATTTGGGTAACTGGGTCATAGTTGCGGAGGATGCCGTGTAGGTTAGTATCTTTAATGCAAAATGTAAAAATAAGAAAAAATGGTGACGTGTATTTTGAGTTAAGAAACTCAAAACGTTGGTGAGGTTGTCTTGATGGAGTGTGTACATCAAAATGATTTTGTATAAAACGATAATATGTATATGTGTGCGTTTGTTTAGGGCGTAACATAATATCGTGGGAACAGTGCAAATCGCGTTCCTGTGGTGAAAGAAAGTGAAAGGTTAGAAAAATAACTGAAATTTATCATAGAAGCTTTCATATGCTTGAATATCAACTAGTGATTCTGAAATAAAATGATCATGCTTTCTATCAAAAATATTAGGTGTAAATACGTATGATGTTTTAATGAAAAATTTTTCTGTTAGTTGCGGGTTTGCGAAGCGATCTTCATCTTAAAATTGATCTTGAATAGTGCGGTTGATTTTATGATCGTATTATTTTATTGCAAAATCGTTAGCTCGGGGTGCGGTGAATGTTTTTAATAATTTTTTATATCCAACGTAAGTAAATTGTCTAGGTGTTAGTGTTGTGGTGAGTCTATATAACATGTTTTTTTTTCTCGATACTTTCAGTAGTATTAGCTAATGGTAGGCAGAGGGGGTTAGTATAATGATAATAAGCTGTCCAATGAAGTGTTGGCATTAGAACGTGCTCATCGACAAAATTGCGTGTATCGTTATTAATGGTAGGTGTATTTAATGTATATTGCGGAAATGAGGGTAAGGTGATTTCGAGAAAATTTTTCGTGTTTGTGTGTTCCGGGTGATTGGGTTATTCGCGGGCTTTTCCGGGTTTGGTTGGGAATGGGTGATATGGAAATTTTCGTTTAAGAGTTCGATAAGCTCGGTGAGTACTGGTGGGTGTTTCGGTGGATGTGGATGATTGTGCTAATGATGGAGTGTAAGCTGAGGAGGGTGTGGGGGTAGGTGGATTTGAGGATGAGGATATTATTGTGGATGATAGTTGATGTATTGCAAGGGTGTTGGAGTGTATTAATTGTTGTTTTAAAGTAATAAAATTATCATGTTCTTCGGAAATTTGTAGGGTATCTGAGGAATTATTATATGATCTGTTGGAATGAAGTGAAGAATAGATTGGGGTTACTTGGGTAGCATAAGAAAGAGTGGAAACGGATGGGAGTGGATGACTGGATGGGATGGGTTGAAAAGGGGGTTTTAAAAAAACTGAGGAGTTGGTCTGGGTATGGGTAGAGGGAGATGGTTCGGAGTCTGTAAATTCGTCGGGGGTTTCTACATTAGAGTTATTAAATTGTGAGATAGTATGAAAAACTGAAATATCTGAGTAAGTATCAGAATTCGTGCTTGATGGTATGTTAATAATTGGAAAATCGGGTGGTGGGAAAGCAAAAAGTGTGATTTTTGGGATTTGAGTTTGGAGGTTGGCTGGGTGGGAGTTTGAGCGATGGAGGGATCCAACTTGTCGGCTCATCGTGGGCTAAAAAATGATTACTTTGAGATTGAAAAATGGTGGTGTGAGGTTGTTCTATAACTTCTTCATATGTATTATCACTTTGTGAATGATGTGTCATTATGTGTTGTTTGGGACTTTGTGTTGTATTTGGTCTAGAATTTGGATTATTTGTGATTGCTAGGTTTCGGAAATTACGGGGAACTAATTATAATGGATGGTTTTGTGGTACGGGTGGCAACTGTAGTGCGGTAGTTGTTATTTCTATATTATTATGTTCTTCGTCGTATGTGTTTTGTCTTGTGGATATTTTTGTGTTATATTCTTTTATTTGTGCATCTAGAAGTATTTTGTTAATTGATGATGAAAAAACTCCAAAAAAATTCTGCGAATAGTATACGTGCTACACTTGCTTGTCGGTTTACTTGTGTGTCTATAGCGCATGCGTTATAGATTCCTTTTAACAGTGAGAAAAGAAATCCTATAAAATTAAACATGGCGTATAAGATAGTTAATTTTTCTAAGATGTAATATGGTCATCTTAGAGAAAAGCTAGAATTTCATTTTTTAAGGTGACAAAACTGAAAATATTTATAGGTGAAATACCTTGTGGTCTGTATTTTTTACCGTTTGAATATATGTAGTCTTTGATTCCTTCAAAATATCTTCTATAGTCTTGTGTATAAATGTCTGCAAATCCTGCGGTTTCTGCAAGTTTTCTTAAATTCTGGTCGATTGATTGGCGTTGCATTGTGTCCATTTGTGTTAATAACTCCTGAAACTGTTGTGTTCTAATGTGATGATGGGTATCAGATTTAGAATCAGTAAATCAATATTTGGGTTACGAGCGATAGCTCTGATACTTTCGGGTGAAAATTTTTTGAGTGGTTGCATTAATGTAGGGTATGGTGTAAGTAAAATGTAGCTGTAAATTTATATCCTGTGACTGTTGTTGCTCGGGTTTTCGAGTACAATGTTGCTATTACATTTGTAATTTCTATAGCTTGTGGTTCTGTTTCGCATTGTGATACTTGATTTATTGCATATTTGTGTAGTGTTTTTTGTTCGTTTTCTTCACAATCATAGTGTGTTACTAATAAATCCTGGGGTACTGTACGAGGAGAAGGATTTGTGTTTTGGTCGGAAAATATTAGAAAAAAGATGTGTTGAAATGTTAATATTTTTAGAATATACATGTGTATGATAATCCTGAGTATGGGTTATAAAATGTTATGTAACCAATTGTGTTTTTCGTATATCTATCGTATTTATATATTACTTCAGTTGTTATAAATGGTGGTGGTAGCAATTGAGCTGTTATATTTGGTGGATTCAATGGGTAAGGATGTTGAACAATATTGATAAGTTTGATCGTGATTTCAAATTTTAATTGAGACTATTTTGTTGAAGTATTTGAATATTGTGTTCTCGAAAATCTTCGTGAATATCTTGTCTATATTGTAATCTATTGAGTGCCAAACTGTGGAGTCGGTTACTATCTTGATGTTGTCCAAATAATGGGGGAAGTGCTACGAATGTGTTCCAATCTAATCGTAAAGGGGTATTTGATGATGATTGTTCTCGATATTTAGCGTCGAGGTTATTTGGAAAATTTTAAGGGAAAAGCGTCGGTGAAAATTGACTTAATGATGGTGTTGACGGGAGTGATAATGTTTCTGGTAGTGATGATGGTGTTGTATTTGTAGAAACATCTATTGGTTCATTTACTATGTTTGGTTCACCTTGTGTATATGAGTGTGTTGCCCAATATGGTAGTCGTGCGGTGGGATTGGGGGGTTAAAAGGATTTTCACGTATTTTTTCAGATGTCGGTGTTGAACCTAAGTAATCTGAGGGTATACTTGAGGTGCTATGTTGTGAAAGGAGTGTGGGAGTTTCTGGCAATGTACTACTTGAATTTTCTGAAGTAGTTTGTGTTGGTGATTGGGGTATATCAAAATGAACTCTAGGGGTTTGAAAGTTTCTATTTCTTCGTGAATGTATAATCTGTCTATTAATTTCAACCGTATTTTGATTTTAATTAATGTGTCTTATTCTATTTAAGTCTTGTGGTAATGGGGGAAACAAATTATATGTTGGTTCACTTAGGGAAGCCTGTCGCTGAACTGGTTCTAGTGGTTCGGATAAGTGAGCGTGTCGTTCTTCAAAAGTGTATGGGTTATCTTGAAAAGAAGTTCGTGTGGATGTTTGGGGGTTTTGGGTAGTTGTGGGTATGGCTGGGTTTTCTTGGGATGATGTCGGTGAAGACTGATTTTGTGATTGTTGGTTAGCAATTTTGGAAACGTGTCCTATTGATATTTTCTAGTGGGAAGATTAATGTTTATTGTAATATTCTTCGATGAAAAGAATTAAAAGGATTGTTGCTAAGGCGAATGTGACTATTGCTTTTTTTACACATTTGCACATTGTCATTATTAGGGATAATAAAAATGTGATGAAAATTACGAATACTAAAAAAATATCTGTTCTACTAAAAATTTTTCGTATCATTTAAACAGACTTTGAATTATGGTACCTGTGAATGTGGTCATTGATTTGAGCAAGTTGGAGATATACTTCAAATAGGGAGTAGAAAATTAAAAAAATAATGCAAAAAATTATTAAAAGGATTATTAAAGCTTCAAAAGTATCAATAAAAAATATGAGCAAAAGTTTGAATAGAATGAAAAGTTTTATGAGAAGATTTAAGATTGTTTTTTTTAAGATATTGACTGTTTGAGAGAGAAGTATTTTAGAAATGATTCGTTCGTCGAATATTTTTTGTTGTTTGGGGCGAGATTCAAGCGTGGTCGGATTATTTATTGGTTTTTGACAAGTGGGTTGAGTTTTGTGAAAAATTGTTGGGGGCTGATTTTATGGTGTTCGGGAGGTCTTCTTTGCTTTATTTTTATTTGTTGGGTGATCTGGGGTATTGAAATATTTGTACTTTAGGCCAAATGATTATGGTCCGTTTTTGAGATTAGGCTAATTCGCCATTTTTGGTTGGAGGCTTTTTGAGGTCTGAGTTGGGAAAATATTGTTGATCTTTGCGTTATTAGATAGGGGCGGGGTTGCAATATTATGGTGGTATTTATTTTAGTTGTCAAATTTTAGCGGGTTGCTTATTTTTGACCTGGAGGTTGTAAAGTTATAGTTATAGATATGCCTGGAGTTTAATATCTATCGGCTAATAGGTTGGTGTTAGAAATATTGAAGGTGACGGAATTGAGTGAATCCTATTGGCTGAATCTGAACTAGAATTGTTGCGTATGTTTCAGCATGTTATCTCAAAAATATGAGAGTTCAAAATAATTTAGAGGTCTAATGATGGAGTGTAAGCTGAGGAGGGTGTGGGGGTAGGTGGATTTGAGGATGAGGATATTATTGTGGATGATAGTTGATGTATTGCAAGGGTGTTGGAGTGTATTAATTGTTGTTTTAAAGTAATAAAATTATCAAGTTCTTCGGAAATTTGTAGGGTATCTGAGGATTTATTATTTGATCTGTTGGAATGAAGTGAAGAATAGATTGGGGTTACTTAGGTAGCATAAGAAAGAGTGGAAACGGATGGGAGTGGATGACTGGATGGGATGGGTTGAAAAGAGGGTTTTGAAAAAACTGAGGAGTTGGTCTGGGTATGGGTAGAGGGAGATGGTTCGGAGTCTGTAAATTCGTCGGGGGTTTCTACATTAGAGTTATTAAATTGTGAGATAGTATGAAAAACTGAAATATCTGAGTAAGTATCAGAATTCGTGCTTGATGGTATATTAATAATTGGAAAATCGGGTGGTGGGAAAGCAAAAAGTGGGATTATTGGGATTTGAGTTTGGAGGTTGGCTGGGTGGGAGTTTGAGCGATGGAGGATCCAAGTTGTCGGCTCATCGAGGGCTAAAAAAATGATTACTTTGAGATTGAAAAATGGTGGTGTGAGGTTGTTCTATAACTTCTTCAAATGTATTATCACTTTGTGTATGATGTGTCATTATGTGTTGTTTGGGACTTTGTGTTGTATTTGGTCTAGAATTTGGATTATTTGTGATTGCTAGGTTTCGGAAATTACGGGGAACTAATGATAATGGATGGTTTTGTGGTAAGGGTGGCAACTGTAGTGCGGTAGGTGTTATTTCTATTTTATTATGTTCTTCGTCGTATGTGTTTTGTCTTGTGGATATTTTTGTGTTATATTCTTTTATTTGTGCATCTAGAAGTATTTTGTTAATTGATGATGAAAAAACTCCAAAAAAATTCTGCGAATAGTATACGTGCTACACTTGCTTGTCGGTTTACTTGTGTGTCTATAGCGCATGCGTTATAGATTCCTTTTAACAGTGAGAAAAGAAATCCTATAAAATTAAACATGGCGTATAAGATAGTTAATTTTTCTAAGATGTAATATGGCCATCCTAGAAAAGCTAGAATTTAGTTTTTTAAGGTGACAGAACTGAAAATATTTATAGGTGAAATATCTTGTGGTCTGTATTTTCACCGTTTGAATATATGTAGTCTTTGATTCCTTCAAAATATCCTCTATAGTCTTGTGTATAAATGTCTGCAAATCCTGCGGTTTCTGCAAGTTTTCCTAAATTCTGGTCGATTGATTGGCGTTGCATTGTGTCCATTTGTGTTAATAACTCCTGAAACTGTTGTGTTCTAATGTGATGATGGGTATCAGATTTAGAATATATTCCAAATGATTGTAAATCAGTATTTGGGTTACGAGCGATAGCTCTGATACTTTCGGGTGAAAATTTTTTGAGTGGTTGCATTAATGTAGGGTATGGTGTAAGTAAAATGAAGCTGTAAATTTATATCCTGTGACTGTTGTTGCTCAGGCTTTCGAGTACAATGTTGCTATTACATTTGTAATTTCTATAGCTTGTGGTTCTGTTTGGCATTGTGATACTTGATTTATTGCATATTTGTGTAGTGTTTTTTGTTCGTTTTCTTCACAATCATAGTGTGTTACTAATAAATCCTGGGGTCCTGTACGAGGAGAAGGATTTGTGTTTTGGTCGGAAAATATTAGAAAAAAAGATGTGTTGAAATGTTAATATTTTTAGAATATACATGTGTATGATAACCCTGAGTATGGGTTATAAAATTTTATGTAACCAATTGTGTTTTTCGTATATCTATCGTATTTATATATTACTTCAGTTGTTATAAATGGTGGTGGTAGCAATTGAGCTGTTATATTTGGTGGATTTAATGGGTAAGGATGTTGAACAATATTGATAAGTTTGATCGTGATTTCAAATTTTAATTGGAGACTATTTTGTTGAAGTATTTGAATATTGTGTTCTCGAAAATCTTCGTGGATATCTTGTCTATATTGTAATCTATTGAGTGCCAAACTGTGGAGTCGGTTACTATCTTGATTTTGTCCAAATAATGGGGGAAGTGCTACGAATGTGTTCCAATTTAATCGTAAAGGGGTATTTGATGATGATTGTTCTCGATATTTAGCGTCGAGGTTATTTGGAAAATTTAAAGGGAAAAACGTCGGTGAAATTTGACTTAATGATGGTGTTGACGGGAGTGATAATGTTTCTGGTAGTGATGATGGTGTTGTATTTGTAGAAACATCTATTGGTTCATTTACTATGTTTGGTTCACCTTGTGTATATGAGTGTGTTGCCCAATATGGTAGTCGTGCGGTGGGATTGGGGGGTTAAAAGGATTTTCACGTATTTTTTCAGATGTCGGTGTTGAACCTAAGTAATCTGAGGGTATACTTGAGGTGCTATGTTGTGAAAGGAGTGTGGGAGTTTCTGGCAATGTACTACTTGAATTTTCTGAAGTAGTTTGTGTTGGTGATTGGGGTATATCAAAATGAACTCTAGGGGTTTGAAAATTTCTATTTCTTCGTGAATGTATAATCTGTCTATTAATTTCAACCGTATTTTGATTTTAATTAATGTGTCTTATTCTATTTAAGTCTTGTGGTAATGGGGGAAATAAATTATATGTTGGTTCACTTAGGGAAGCCTGTCGCTGAACTGGTTCTAGTGGTTCGGATAAGTGAGCGTGTCGTTCTTCAAAAGTGTATGGGTTATCTTGAAAAGAAATTCGTGTGGATGTTTGGGGGTTTTGGGTAGTTGTGGGTATGGCTGGGTTTTCTTGGGATGATGTCGGTGAAGACTGATTTTGTGATTGTTGGTTAGCAATTTTGGAAACGTGTCCTATTGATATTTTCTAGTGGGAAGATTTATGTTTATTGTAATATTCTTCGATGAAAAGAATTAAAAGGATTGTTGCTAAGGCGAATGTGACTATTGCTTTTTTTACACATTTGCACATTGTCATTATTAGGGATGATAAAAATGTGATAAAAATTACGAATACTAAAAAAATATCTGTTCTACTAAAAATTTTTCGTATCATTTAAACAGACTTTGAATTATGGTACCTGTGAATGTGGTCATTGATTTGAGCAAGTTGGAGATATACTTCAAATAGGGAGTAGAAAATTAAAAAAATAATGCAAAAAATTATTAAAAGGATTATTAAAGCTTCAAAAGTATCAATAAAAAATATGAGCAAAAATTTGAATAGAATGAAAAGTTTTATGAGAAGATTTAAGATTGTTTTTTTTTAAGATATTGACTGTTTGAGAGAGAAGTATTTTAGAAATGATTCGTTCGTCGAATATTTTTTGTTGTTTTTGGGGCGAGATTCAAGCGTGGTCGGATTATTTATTGGTTTTTGACAAGTGGGTTGAGTTTTGTGAAAAATTGTTGGGGGCTGATTTTATGGTGTTCGGGAGGTCTTCTTTGCTTTATTTTTATTTGTTGGGTGATCTGGGGTATTGAAATATTTGTACTTTAGGCCAAATGATTATGGTCCGTTTTTGAGATTAGGCTAATTCGCCATTTTTGGTTGGAGGCTTTTTGAGGTCTGAGTTGGGAAAATTTTGTTGATCTTTGCGTTATTAGATAGGGGGGGGGGGGGTTGCAATATTATGGTGGTATTTATTTTAGTTGTCAAATTTTAGCGGGTTGCTTATTTTTGACCTGGAGGTTGTAAAGTTATAGTTATAGATATGCCTGGAGTTTAATATCTATCGGCTAATAGGTTGGTGTTAGAAATATAGAAGATGACGGATTTCAGTGAATCCTATTGGCTGAATCTGAACTAGAATTGTTGCGTATGTTTCAGCATGTTATCTTGAAAATATGAGAGTTCAAAATAATTTAGAGGTCTAAAAATTATTAATTTTTAAAATCAAAGTTGTTTTTGAAATTCAACTTTTTAAAATATTTTAGATTGTGGGATGAATGTTTTGTAATTTTTACGTGGTTGATTTCTAAGTCGTGATAATTCTCTGTGTTCTGATTTTTCCACTTGTTTTTGTGGTAAAATTTTTTCTATCATTTTTTTGTTTTTTCTTTCTTTTTGAGGTATTTTTGGGTCTGGCGTTTTTGTATTGTTTCGAGTTGTGGTTTGTTTTTGATTTTGTTTTTCATGATGAATATTGTCCTGTACATTTGTTTCTTTTTCTGTATGTGTATGATTTTGAATAATTTTTAAACCTGTAAAAGAATATAATTGAGTTAATTCGCGTAATGCGTATTCTTTTGGGTAGTAGGGCAATAGATTGTTATGATGTTGAATAATTTCTTTTTTAGTTGAATCTGTGAGTTTATACGTTATGTCAGTGGATTTGGCAATTATTTGGTATGGTCCTTTTCGAAGTGGTTGTAAGTTTTTAGAGATTCCTTTTTGCGTATTAAAGTTAGGTATTAAAACAAACGTTCCAATTTTTAAATCTGTGGCTGGCGTAAAGCGTGAATTAATTTGGTCGTTAAAGTTTTGCCTTTGTAACAATTTCTTTGTTAGTTTTTGGTAAATTTCATTGTGTTTTTCATCTCTATTTAATATCCATTCTGTATGTGTGCCGGAGGCTAATTTAAGAATTTGTGGGTGATGAAAATGATATTCATCATGTGTGTGTAAAGGTAGGTTATAACAAATTGAATCTTTTTTTGTTGGCAATAACCCTGTGCATTTTTATGGGCATTTGCTGTAAACATAATTGGTTTTCGTGGCTTTTGATTAAAAACCATTTCGTATGGTGACATTCCTAAAGTCGTAATTTGTGAATTATATGATAAGGGAAATAATTTTACATCTGCTGACCATTCTGTATATCGTGTATCATTTCCATTAATGATACATCTGAGATATTCTTGGAGTGAACGGTTCATACCTTCGACTAAACCGTTTGTCCAAGGTGCATGAGATGTACGTGGTTTATATTTGATTCTATATAAGAGGCATACTGTGATGATTTCATTAATTATAAATTCTGTACCGTTGTCTGTAACTAGGATTTCGGGTAATCCGAATTTGGCTATCCAATGTTCATAAAGTGTTGTGTAAGCATAATAAGCATTACAATGTGGTAATGGGTTGAGTGCTACATAATGTGTGAATGCATCAACAATGACCATAATGTAGGAGTTTCCTTCAGAGGATGGTGAGATTGGTCCTTTTGTGTCGAATGAAATGCGATGGTTAAAAAATAAACTTTATTCTTTAAAATCTTGTTTCTGTGCTATTTGTTTTTGATTTGGATAGGGTTTGTTCAATTGACATATTTTACAATCATTGCTTAATACTTTTATCCAAATTGGTGCATTTGGGAAATAAAAATTTTGTGTAAAGTTCGAGTATGTTTTTTTTCTGATCCGGAGTGTCCCTTTGTATTTTGTGTATGGGAGATGTTAAAAGCTATTAGTATCATACTTAAAGGTAGACAGGGAACTTTAGAATCATTCAATTGATATTCTAAAAGTTCTGTTTTTTCATTGATTGATGTGTTATTAAATTTTCTGAAATATCGGAGCAGTGTTTTGTTTCCTAAAATTGTGGTATCAGCTTTTACGGGCTTAGTTTTGTATTTGTGCCATGATTTTAGTTGTCTAATTACTGGATCGAGATTTTGATATTGTTTTTATCCATTGTGAGTATGGAATTGGTTTAAAAGTTGATGTTCCTTGTAAATCAACTTGATAGTGATTATTTTGGCAATCTAAGTAGAGTGGAAAATGTTGTAGATTATTTATTTGTGATTGATCAATGTCAGTTTTTACTGCGTATTTGCATTCTAATTGGGGTGATGTTTCATCTTTTGCGAGATAGAATTTAATATTTTGTGGTATTTCAACTGTAGTTTTTCGTGTGAGTAGTTCAGGTGGCGTATTTCTACTTAATGTATCTGGTAATGCAAGGTTTTTTCCTGCTGTCCAAACTATATGTAAGTTTGGAAATTTCATTAGAATTATTTGAAATCTATAAACTCTATGATTTGGATTCGACTTTTGTGTAAAGAGAAAAATAATTGGTTTGTGATCTGTAAATAGAACTGTTGGGTGTTTTGATCCAAGTATCAGAAATTCATATTCTGTAAGTGTATAAATTATAGCTGTACATTCTCTCATTAGAGTTGAGAATCGTAGCTCTGTTTGTGTGAATAATCGTGAATTTGCTGATATAAGATTCATTTTATTTGTTCCATTATGTGATTGTAGCAATGCTGCGCCGATGCCAAAGTTTGAAGCATCGCACATTGCATAGAATGGTTGATTTGGATCTGGAATTGTGTTTGAAATTTGTTCTGTCAAAATATTTTTAATTTCTTCAAATCGTGATTGATGTTCAGTGGTCCATTCAAAATTATTTTGTTGTCTGAGGATGTTATAGAAAGGTATCAAGTATAATTGCATTTTGTAAGCATATTTACTTAAGAAATTCAACATTCCAGGGAATTCTTGGATTTTCTTTTTATTTGTAGGTGGCTGAAGTTTTTGGATTGCATCAATGCGTGATTTTAATGGAGTGATATTGTTTCGTCCAATATCATGTCCTAAAAATTTAACGCGTGTTAAAAAGAAGTGTGATGTATCAGGGGCTGCTTTCAGATTTTCGTTCTGAAGTATTTTATGATATTGTTCTAAAACTGTAATCTTTTCGTTTTTGGTTTGTGATTGCATAAAAACATCATCTAAATAGATGATTGCATTTTTCTTGAGTTTTAATGGTCTAAAAGTTTTACTCATGAAAGCTGAAAAAGCTGCTGGTCCTGTGCATATTCCATAGAATAAGCGATTAAATTCATATTCTTGATTTTCAATAACAAATTGTGTTAAACGTCGTGATTGTTCATCTAGTGGCATTTGATTATAAGCACTATTCATATCTGCGGTTGTGAAGTATTTACCCTTTATCTTTGTTAAGATAACTTGTATGGGTTCAATAGGCCAATTGCATTTTGATTTGTCAATTAGTTAATTGAGGTATCTAGCGTCTAAAACTATTTTTAGTGATTAAACTTTTGCTAGAATGATAACAGGGTTAATGAAGGTGTTACCTTTTGGTTGTTCTTCTTTATTTACTGGTGAGATAATTTCGTATTGTTCTAAAATACCAAGTAATCTATTTACCTTGTCGTGTAAATGAATCGGTGCTTTACTTGCTCTTTGTTTTTTGAAAACTGCGTCAGGTTTTAATGGGAGTGATGAATTGATTTTTCCAACGTCAAATTTTGATGTTGCGTAGACTGTTGCATATTTTAACAGTTGTTTTGCTAATTTATCAAATTCATCTTGTGTGATTTATAGTGTTGAAAATTAAACCTTGTTAAAAACTTTTCTTGTTCTTTTGTGTAATTTGTTATATTGAATGTCGGTTTAAAATATGGTGTTTTTGTGAAATATTCTATATTTTTTTTCCATTAGTTATTATATTTTTTATGGATAATTCTTCGTCAAGAATTGTTGATTGGCAAATATCTAATAATTGTAGTATATTATTAACTCGGTAGGCTATTTCATTTACAGGTGAATTTGTAGCATTTGTTTCGCAATATCCTAAAAGTCCTAGGAGTAATGTTATTTGATATGGTCTATTGTTATACACATGTAACGAAATATTATCGGAATTCGTATTTTTTGAGTATTTTATGGATGAGATTGTAATTTTGAAAAATTTGTGAATAGATTTAAATTCGAAATCCGACATGAAAAGCTGTTGTTTGTTTTGACTTTTGTCATACTGATGAACTTGTTTTATTGAAAAATTATATATATTTCCTGATAGTGGTTTCAGGTGTTTCCGTTTTTGATTATAAATGGGGTAAAATTTTGAGAAAAATGGTGGTTGTTTGTTTAATCTTTGGAAGAATGTTAAGGCTGTGTTTTTGTTTTTGTATATTTGTCTTTGATATGGATTTTACTATTTAAGATGTTTATTGTTGGTATATATTTAGTAATAAATGGTATGCCAGTGAAATTGTGCTTAATATCAGTAATATGAAATGTTTGTTTAAATGGCTTGTTCGGAATCTTGTTTTGTTTTATTGTTCTTGTGGGAACAAGGAATAGTTGGATTTTTCCATAGTTTACTAATGTTGATCTTTGTGCTATTGCCAATTTACAAGATGTTTCAAGAGGTGTTAGATTTGGGTGCAGTGTTTTAATTTCATTCCATGTGGAAATATTAATTATATTTGATTCTGCTCCTGAGTCGATTAAAAAATCAATTTCAAGATCTGGTGGTTGAAATTCTTTACTTCTTGGACTCTCTAAGAGAAATGGAATTGTCCAATTTGTTTTCTCTTGGTTGTTTTTTTTGTATATTTTGATAAAGATTTTTTGTGTTTGATCATTGTGTTTCATCTTTTTTATTTTTTTATCAGGTTTAATTGCCGTGTTAATTTCGTTTACTTTTTGTGTAAATTGTGTATTATTAGTATTGGGTCCAATGTAGTAATTATGAAGAAGTTCCAATTGATTTTCAAATATATGTGAAGTAAAAGGTTGTTCGTATATGATAGGTTCATAGTCGTTTTCGACTGTTATCATATTTACAGAGGTGATATTATCTGTATCACTTTCAGTATCCGATGATTCAAAATTAATGTGCTTTAGTTGTAGTTCATTACTTCCTGTGTCATCAATACCTGGGGGGTCTGAAGTTGTTTCTTCATTTGTTTGCACTTGATTAATGTGTCTTTGATGTTTCGGTGTGTTACTTCTGTATCGATGTTTAGAATCGGGATAACGGTTATTATTCCTATGTGGTGACTGGGAATAATTTCTGTATCGATTATTGAACTTGAGTTTCGATTTTGTGAATTATTTCGTGATCTGTTTTGATAGTTATCATTTAATCTGTGATAATTCGATCTATTGTATGAATTATTGTTTGATCTATTGTTTGAATAGTTCTGATTTCGATTGTTTGAATAACTTCTGTTTCTACTGTGTGAATAGTGTCTATTTCTGTTGTATGATGAGTTTCGTGATCTACTATTGGAATAGTGATTATTCCTTGGGTTTGAATGGGAACTGGATGCAGAAACAAACTCTGTTGTGTTTGAATTCGATCGCTAATAGTTATTTTGGTTATTTTAGCTATTCGATCGGCTATATCTGTTTTGTGAGAAATTTCGTGAATTTCTTCGTTCGGGCGATCTATCTCTATAACTTGAGTTATATGGTGATTGATTTCTTGAATAATTTGAGTTACTTGGAAGTGGTTTTCCTGAACTAGTATTACTATATATATTTTTGTTTGGTAGATATCGATCTTTTTTCATGTATTGACAGAATGATTTATTTGGTTCTTTGTGCTTTTGAGGTTTGTTCTGATTGTCTTATTGTTTTTGTCTACATTCGGCGATACTGTGTCCGTATCGTCGGCAGTAATTACACCATTTTTTGAAAGATGGTTTGCCTTTAAAGTTTGGTTTTCGATCGTAGATGTTTATTATTCCAGTAATTTTTTCAATCAGGTCTGTGTCTGATTCTTGTATAATATTTATATGTGTAGTATTTGTTTCAATCCGATTAACATATTGTAGTTTTAGATTTTCTGTTTCTTCGAGTTTCATTGTGATTTCTGCTTGTTCTAGTTTATCTACTAAGTTTCTAAATTCTAAATCTGGTTCTCGAATTGAGGAAGGATGAGATGCTCTCTTTTTTCTAGCTATTTTCCTTAATTGAGGTGATAGGGTCATCATTAAAATTTCTGTCATTTTTGTGTTTTTGTAGTCATGTGTATTAAGTGAATATGCTTTTCGAACTAGTGTTTCGATTCGAACTGCTAATTGTTTAATTGTTTCGATTGGTAATTTGCGTATTTCGTTGCATAAAACTCTTTGATGTTGTTTGTTTCTTTCAGAATCAAACATTTTTGAAAATTGTTGTGTAAATTTTTTCCAATCTGATTTTATTTCTATGGGTAATACTGAAAACCATTTTTGAGCTGCGCCGTCTAGTGTTGTTTGTATTAACGCTGTGCGTCTATGTATCCAATCTTGATGGAGTGGTGTATTAATTGGTTCGGGTCATATTATTAAGATTAAATTTGCTGTTACTGCATTTAAATAATCTTCTATAGAATATTCAGGGTTTGATCCTGTGAATACCATTAATGGTTTTTTCGATATTATTGACGATCCACCCATGAGGTATGGATTCATAGTCATCTGTAGTGATTCTGCGGCATTTGGCATTTGTGAAAAGTTTGAAAGTTGATTTTTTGTTGTTTCATGTTGCTGAAGGTAATATGGAAGCGGTATTTCATTTTGCATTTGAGTCGGCTGATAAGAATGCATAGTCATTGGGTTTTGTGGCTGTATAGGTTGAAAAGATTGTGTTTTAAATGGGTTTTGTATATGCATTGGCTGTTGATTTTGCATATCTGTTGGATTTTGTGGGTAAATTTTCAAATTTTGGGATGGTTGAGAATGTCGCGGTCTCTCTGTGCGATATACTTTAATATATGGTGCAAAGATATCTGGGTGATGATAATCATCATCATCAGATGACAAATAGTTTGTGTTATATGGTGTATGTTGTTTATTTCTATTTTATTGAAAAAATGGATAATTTTCACTATAATCCTGTGGAGGGTGTAGATTATCTGGAAAATTTACTGAATTGGTTGATGTATTTGGGAGATTCGAAATGATGGGAACATACGTGATTTAAATTTTGTGTGTTTTTTTGGGGGGGTTGATTTGTTTTTAGTTGGTGTGCATAATTATAATTGTGTTCTGCAAAAATGTTTCTTGTGAACGTTTTTCGTGTTTTTGACGGTTTTGTCATTGGTCTATACGTCTGATAGTCCAAATGTGAGTATTTTGGAGCAACCGATGGTTCAACGGTCGATTGTAAGGTTACCTGTGTTAGTGATGCATTTGTATTTTTTGGTGTTGTCAGATTTGAGTGTATTGGTGAAATACTTTGTTGTGTAGTTGTTACTGTTGTTTGGACGATTTCTTCATTAATGAAATGTGATGGTGTTTGAATGTCTTGCTGTGTAAGATTTCTGGTTCCATTGACATTTTCATTATGTATGACTGTTGAGTTTAAGCTGTTATTTCGTGTATCAGGTAAAAATGTATTATAATTTAATGGTGTTGCGTCAATCGTTAATGGTATTACTTTTACACAATCTCTGTGAAAAGATATTGTACTTATTGCTTGACTCGAGATATCTTGTGGAATATTTATAAATGCTGGATGAGACCATTCAGGGTCCCAAACGTAATCTGATTGTTCTGCATTGACAGTGTCGTCATTGGTACTTTGGTGTCTGAAATTTTTTCCTGCTTGTGAAATTAAATCTAGGTTGTGGGTAAAATAATCTATTATAAATCATGCTAAAATTTTTTGCGGATTATATGTAAAAATGTTGAAAATATTGTGATTTCGTTTCTTACTTTTGTATGTTTGGATGTTTCGGTTGGAACTTCAGTTTTTTCTAATATAGATATATAACTATATATTATTGCAAAAACTTCGTTAGTGAATATGGAGTTTGCTCTTTGTGAATTATGATATTGTATGCTTTTGATATATTCTATGAATACTTTTGAAAATTCTAAATCAATATCGTCTGTTTGAATTACATATTTGTTATGAGCTGTTCGTGGTGTGCTGAGTTCTATGGTGTAGATTCCGTATTGTTGTGTTAGGTTACATATGTTTTTCAGATAATGTTCTATAATTTGTCTTTTGATTTTTACATCAGGGAATTCTGCTTTGCATGGACTGATTCCTGGTTCAAACAAATTTACGAGTAAGTTTTTACAAAATTGTGTTTGTCCTCTATCATTGAGTGAATCTATAAGAAAGGGAAAAACTGTTTCTTCATCTGGACTTTCGTCACTTTGAGTGTGGCTCATTTTTTCGTTTGATGACTGTTAATATATAATTATCAATATGCCTAATTGGTTGATTCCATTTATATAGGTGTACAGGTTTGTGTTTATATTGCTTTTTTATTCTTCTTTTTCCTCTTTTTGATGAGTTTGAAGTTGTTTCTGAATCGGAAAAATATAATTGGTCATGAATGGGGCAATTTTTATTTATTGATTCCTTTAATTTGTATAGTTCGTCTAAACTGCTGGCTTCTGATTCGGAAAATGCGTTTCTACTTTTCGAAAACCTTTTTTGGGTTATTTGTCTTTGTTTGCTTATAATTTTTCTTTTTATTGTTTGTCGTTTTGTTCGAATGTATCCAACTGTTTGTGTATGTGGGGTTATTACAAGATCGTATTTTTGGTTGTTTGTTTCACAATTGTGTAAAACGAAGGTTTGTTTATTTCCAATTTTTTGATTGACATAAGGTTTAGGATGAGGGATGCTAGAAGTTGCTAGTGATTTCTATTTTCCTAGACTGTTAGTCCTTACGATTTTTTGGTTAGCTTAACCTTGGTCTTTTTGTTCAGGGTTGGAGAGGAAAGTATATCAATTCCGAAGAATGATTTTTTATTTTCTCGTGGCTAGTCTAAGTTAACGTGTTAACTTACTTAATCTTACTTAGGGGTAGTGATTGTGTTCAAGGGTTGGAGAATAGTAAATTGATCCACAAGGTTCAGGTATAATTAGAACGCAAGTAGTTCGTTAGATAATATTTTAGACTTACTAAGTCTAAGATCTACCTGGGTCTGGTAAGAGGAGGGTTCAAGTGAAGGATGAATAACCGAAGTTCTTCACTGTTTAACCTCATTTGAATGGTTAGTGTTATTAAAAACTTCCATTAGCCGTGGGTCTTTTGAAAAGGTTGGGTAGTGAATCGACGTTTGAGGTCGTTAGACACTTGATAAGTGGGTGGGGGAGAACAAAATTGTTCTTTTTGATCCAAGGATAAGCCATGATGATCAGAATTTAAAATTAATAAGATAGAAAATTTATTAAGATCCAAGGATAAGTCTTGATTATCTGGTTTAAAATTAAGCAAATTTAAGTTTAAAATGGTTTAAATTAATTTAATAAAAAGTTTTAGTTTTTAATGATGTTAGTTAGCTTATGATTGCTGTTATGTTTAGGTGATGCAGCTGGAACAACAGGATGATTTATAATTACTTACTATTTATTGTCATGCTACTAATTTCTATTTTTTTTTCAATAATTATTTTTCAAATATGTTTTATATAATACTGCAGAAGTTGAGAAAACTATTCGAGATCTTTTTATCAATCGTTATTGTACATTAATATCTTGTTTAGCGCCTGAAATAATCATGAAGGTTTTACTTTAAAATTTTACGTTTGCAAATGAAAATCTAAATTCATTGCTAATAAGATTCTAAATATAAAAGTTTGCGTTGGTTTTTGCCGTACAACCAAGAAACTAAATGGTAAGTTTCTACGTAGTCGTATGTCGTCTCTTGTCCGAGATCTTTTTCCAATACCGAGTAGTTCTCGTGTTGTGCAGAATATCGGCTCTGATCTATTAAGTCGTAGAGACATTTCAATTAAGTTATTATCGTGTAACATTTTGAAAATGTTTTGTCTATTTTCTAATCTATATTTGGTTAATTCTAAGCTATTAAGATCTTATTCGAGACTTATGGTCGCACCAGATGAGTTATGTCCTTGTGGTTAACTCATAGAGTAATTTCGGATATGGTACACCGTCTGCTCGTCACGCTATCTTATTTTCGGCCGGATAGATTCGTGCAACTTCTTAGTCTAATACCGGTCCTAATCTTACTCTTATATCTACTAGTCTCAGGGTGTTTAACTAGTCTCTGCTAGGATCAATAGATCTAGAGTATACTGGCTTATTGCGACTGCTGAAGTTCTCTTGGAGAGGTAACTAATTTCTAAGTTAAATTCAAATCTCTCTGGTGCTGAAATTACAAGTAATTTCAGCACTTACAAATAAGTGGGTTGTTAGTTGGATGGATTATGATTGGTTAATTTTAAACATCTTACAGTGGTAAAATATCTAATTTATCCAATAATAAAATGTAGTTTAGATCAGGTTCCGTTTTTCAAAAAAATGAGATACTGGAAAAAATCCAAAGTCACCTTATAGAATTATGACAAACTTCATAAAAGTGCAAAAACAAAAGACAGCTCTCTACTTAGGTTGGTAGCTGCAGTTGTCTCAAAAGGCCAATTTTCCATATTGCATTTTCTCATGGTTCATTAAGCAAATTCTGAAACGTTTTCACAAGGATGTTTATGAAGAACAAAGTACGTTTGTCTTTGCCTTCTTAGTCCGCATGTTGGTTTTGATAACAATCGGTTAATGTGAACAAATTTTCAACTTAAAATATTTCAGGGAGGAGGAAATGATTTCTAATTGATTTGATTTTGTGGCTTTGTTCCTCTTCGTCTCCCCAAAAATTTAAACTTCATTTTTTGTAATTTTGTGATTAAGCCCAAAATGTCAAAAAACGGTGACGCAGAACTTGCTCAGCTATTAAAGGCTTAAGCATTTATTTTAACTCAAAACGAAACACCAAGAAAATGGCTCAGTTCAGTCGTCACTTTCATCTACGTTTTTTTAACCCACTGAATTAGTTTGGCACAGTTTAACGCTTATTTCACTATGTCATATAGGCATATAGGCATTAACAGTCAATGTCTCTCTATAGCTCAATTAAACTGATAATTAAATACTTACCGTGACATATTGGCGCAGTTATTGTTGTCAAAGCTATGGAACTGATGTTGAATTCAAAAACCAATCTAAGCCCTTGATTACATCAAAAATGAAACATAATTTGTTAATCAAAAAAATATAATGCTGAAAACCCGTTTCTCAAAACAAAAGCAAAGCAGCTTTATCAAGAACACACCATTATTATAAAAGTCCCATTGACATTTTTGTGCTTAGATAAAAAATGAAGCAATAAAAAGAAACATAATCATAAAAAGCGAAGAACACAACTCAGAAACAAAATAAAGGAATAGAATAATGATGATAATAAGCAAAATTATGAAAAAATGATGCACCCGCATTTAAACAAATATTCTATTTGAGCATTGAAATTAAGGTTTTATTTGTTTCCTACTTTCAAACTTAGGTTAAAAGTAAATTGCTGTGATCACGATAGCTTCAGTCATTTTTTTACTTAAGATATACTTTTAATCTTAAATTTACTGTTCGACCTCTTAGGCTAAGTAGGAGCAGTAACGTTCTGACGCATGTTTTCTTTTTTTCATCATATTTATTCCTCCGTATTGTTTCGAAAGCTTCAAATCGAATTGATTTTTTTGCCTCGGTGTTATTGCACAGGGGTTGACTCACCTTTCGTTTCTTTGTCAGTATCGAAACGGATTCCTCATCTCCTCAAGGTGTCAAAACAATCCCTCGCAGCAACTAGTGACATGGCACAGAAAAAAATCAACTCTTGGCTGGAGATGAACTAGTGACAGAACAAAAGATGCAACATAATTACATCAAAGAAGTTATCGAAAAGAGCCGCTGCGATATGAAACTGCAGCAGATATGTAATTGCAAAGAATACTTTCAAAATATCGCCTCGAAAAATGAAAAAGTCATTGAAAATAGAGCTCAATTTCATTATCAAAGCTATAACTTGTTCCAAACAAATACAGTGAGACATGATGACCTTTCGTCTAAAAAAGTTTTGTACAAGTAAAAAAAAGCCAATGAAAGAAAGGGAAAAAGTTATAGACACTCAATCACCTGAATGATGTGCTCTTTACATTAATGTACGACTGGTAATCTCGTCGATTCAAAAAAAAAATTATAAAGCAACATGAATATCAGATAAGTTTGCAGAAATACTAGCTGGAGCTCGAAGAATTGGCAGCAGAAAAGAGATTGAAATAAGCCCAATGCACTCTTAAAAAATTGAAGAAACATAAATCGGGCTTCGAGTTGAAGATTTCGAGATCGAAGTTAAAAACATGAAACTTTGGAGTTTAACGGTTTTTATAAAAAAAACTAATTTTTACCTTAATTCACTGAGATAAAACTGTTGGGGCTGCTTTCACGGCAATCAGGCACCGTTCTTCATGTCTTAAGTATAATTGAAAGTTCTTGAAAGTAAGAAAGGTCTTCAGTATAATTGCATTTTGTAAGCATATTTACTTAAGAAAATCAACATTCCAAGGAATTCTTGGATTTTCTTTTTATTTGTAGGTGGCTGAAGTTTTTGGATTGCATCAATGTGTGATTTTAATGGAGTGATAGTGTTTCGTTCAATTTATGTCCTAAAAAATTAACGCGTGTTAAAAAGAAGTGTGATTTATCAGGGGCTGCTTTCAGATTTTCGTTAATTCTGTATCGATGTTTAGAATCGGGATAACCGTTATTATTCCTATGTGGTGACTGGGAATAATTTCTGTATCGATTATTGTAACTTGAGTTTCGATTTTGTGAAGTATTTTGTGATCTGTTTTGATAGTTATCATATGATCTGTGATAATTCGATCTATTGTATGAATTGTTCATTGATCTATTGTTTGAATAGTTCTGATTTCCTTTGTTTGAATAACTTCTATTTCTACTGTGTGAATAGTTTCTACTTCTGTTGTATGATGAGTTTCGTGATCTATTATTGGAATAGTGATTATTCCTTGGGTTTGAATGGGAACTGGATGCAGAAACAAATTCTGTTGTGTTTGAATTCGATCGGGAATAGTTATTTTGGTTATTTTGGCTATTCAATCGGCTATATCTGTTTTGTGAGAAATTTCGTGAATTTCTTCGTTTGGGCGATCTACCTCTATAACTTGAGTTATATGGTGATTGACTTGTTGAATAATTTGAGTTATTTGGAAGTGGTTTTCCTGAACTATTATTACTATATATTTTTTTGTTTGGTAGATTTTGATCTTTTTTCATGTTTTGACAGAATGATTTATTTGGTTCTTTGTGCATTTGAGGTTTGTTCCGATTGTCTTGTTGTTTTTGTCTACATTCGGCGATACTGTGTCCGTATCGTCGGCAGTAATTACACCATTTTTTGAAAGATGGTTTGCCTTTAAAGTTTGGATTTCGTTCGTAGATGTTTAGTGTTCCAGTAATTTTTTCGATCAGGTCTGTGTCTGATTCTTGTATAATATTTATATGTGTAGTATTTGTTTCAATCCGATTAACATATTGTAGTTTTAGATTTTCTGTTTCATCGAGTTTCATTGTGATTTCTGCTTTTTCTAGTTTATCTACTATTTTTCTAAACTCTAAATCTGGTTCTCGAATTGAGGAAGGTTGAGGTGCTCTCTTTTTTATAGTTATTTTCCTTAATTGAGGTGTTAAGGTCATCATTAAATTTTCTGTCATTTTTGTGTTTTTGTAGTCGTGTGTATTAAGTGAATATGCTTTTTGAACTAGTGTTTCGATTCGAACTGCTAATTGTTTAATTGTTTTGATTGGTAATCTGCGTATTTCGTTGCATAAAACTCTTTGATGTTGTTTAATTCTTTCAGAATCAATTATTTTGAAAATTGTTGTGTAAATCTTTTCCAATCTGATTTTATTTCTATGGGTAATACTGAATACCATTTTTGAGCTGCGCTATCTAGTGTTGTTTGTATTAACGCTGTGCGTCTATGTATCCAATTTTGATGGAGTGGTGTAATAATTGGTTCGGGTCCTATATTTAAAATTAAATTTGCTGTTACTGCATTTAAATAATCTTCTACAGAATATTCAGTGTTTGATCCTGTGAATACCATTAATGGTTTTTTCGATGTTATTGACGATCCACCCATGAGGTATGGATTCATAGTCATCTGTAGTGATTCTGCGGCATTTGGCATTTGTGAAAAGTTTGAAAGTTGATTTTTTGTTATTTCATGTTGCTGAAGGTAATATGGAAGCGGTATTTCATTTTGCATTTGAGTCGGTTGGTAAGAATGCATAGTCATTGGGTTTTGTGGCTGTATAGGTTGAAAAGGTTGTGTTTTAGATGGGTTTTGTATATGCATTGGCTGTTGATTTTGCATATCTGTTGGATTTTGTGGGTAAATTTTCAAATTTTGGGATGGTTGAGAATGTCGCGGTCTCTGTGTGCGATATTCTTTAATATATGGTGCAAAGATATCTGGTTGATGATAATCATCATCATCAGATGATAAATAGTTTGTGTTATATGGTGTATGTTGTTTATTTCTATTTTGTTGAAAAAATGGGTAATTTTCCTTATAATCCTGTGGAGGGTGTGGATTATCTGGAAAATTTACTGAATTGGTCGATGTAGTTGGGAGATTCGAAATGATGGGAACATACGTGATTTAAATTTTGCGTATTTTTTTGTGGGGGTTGATTTGTTTTTAGTTGGTGTGCATAATTATAATTGTGTTCTGCAAAAATGTTTCTTGTGAACGTTTTTCGTGTTTTTGACGGTTTTGTCATTGGTTTATACGTCTGATAGTCCGTATGTGAGTATTTTGGAGCAACCGATGATTTAACGGTCGATTGTAAGGTTACCTGTATTTGTGATGTATTTGTATTTTTTGCTGTTGTCAGATTTGGGTGTATTGGTGCAATACTTTGTTGTGTAGTTGTTACTGTTGTTTGGACGATTTCTTCATTTATGAAGTGTGATGGTGTTTGAATGTCTTGCTGTGTAAGATTTCTGGTTCCATTGACATTTTCATTATGTTTGACTGTTGAGTTTAAGCTGTTATTTCGTGTATCAGGTAAAAATGTATTATAATTTAATGGTGTTGCGTCAATCGTTAATGGTATTACTTTTACACAATCTCTGTGAAAAGATATTGTACTTATTGCTTGACTCGAGATAGCTTGTGAAATATTTATAAATGCTGGATGAGACCATTCAGGGTCCCAAATGTAATCTGATTGTTCTGCAATGACAGTGTCGTCATTGGTACTTTGGGGTCTGAAATTTTTTCCTGCTTGTGAAATTAAATCTAGGTTGTGGGTAAAATAATCTATTA
The DNA here is from genome assembly GCF_963678635.1 of Symsagittifera roscoffensis. NCBI lineage: Eukaryota > Metazoa > Xenacoelomorpha > Acoela > Convolutidae > Symsagittifera > Symsagittifera roscoffensis. The sequence goes on along the minus strand of NC_087066.1, from coordinate 12,340,408 downwards.
TAAATCATGCTAAAAATTTTCGCGGATTATATGTAAAAATGTTGAAAATATTGTGATTTCGTTTTTTACTTTTGTATGTTTGGATGTTTCGGTTGGTGACGTGCTTTGAACATCTGTTTTTTCTAATATAGATATATAACTATACATTATTGCAAAAACTTCGTTAGTGATTATGGAGTTTGCTCTTTGTGAATTATGATATTGTATGCTTTTGATATATTCTATGAATACTTTTGAAAATTCTAAATCAATATCGTCTGTTTGAATTACATATTTGTTATGAGCTGTTCGTGGTGTGCTGAATTCTATGGTGTAGATTCCGTATTGTTGTGTTAGGTTACATATGTCTTTCAGATAATGTTCTATAATTTGTCTTTTGATTTTTACATCTGGGAATTCTGCTTTGCATGGACTGATTCCTGGTTCAAACAAATTTACGAGTAAGTTTTTACAAAATTGTGTTTGTCCTCTATCATTGAATGAATCTATAAGAAAGGGAAAAACTGCTTCTTTATCTGGACTTTCGTCACTTTGAGTGTGGCTCATTTTTTCGTTTGATGACTGTTAATATATAATTATCAATATGTCTAATTGGTTGATTCCAATTATATAGGTGTACTGGTTTGTGTTTTAATTGCTTTTTTATTCTTCTTTTTCTTGTTTTTGATGAGTTTGAAGTTGTTTCTGAATCGGAAAAATATAATTGGTCATGGATGGGGCAATTTTTATTTATTGATTCCTTTAATTTGTATAGTTCGTCTAAACTGCTGGCTTCTGATTCGGAAAATGCGTTTCTACTTTTCGAAGATATTTTTTGGGTTATTTGTCTTTGGTTGCTTATAATTTTTCTTTTTATTGTTTTTCGTTTTGTTCGAAGGTATCCAACTGTTTGTGTATGTGGGTTATTACAAGATCGTATTTTTGGTTGTCTGTTTCACAATTGTGTAAAACGATTGTTTGTTTATTTCCAAATTTTTGATTGACATAAGGTTTAGGATGAGGGATGCTAGAAGTTGCTAGTGATTTCTATTTTCCTAGACTGTTAGTCCTTACGATTTTTTGGTTAGCTTAACCTGGGTCTTTTTGTTCAGGGTTGGAGAGAAAAGTATATCAATTCCGGAGAATGATTTTTTACTTTCTCGTGGCTAGTCTAAGTTAAGGTGTTAACTTACTTAATCTTACTTAGGGGTAGTGATTGTGTTCAAGGGTTGGAGAATAGTAAATCGATCCACAAGGTTCAGGTATAATTAGAACGCAAGTAGTTCGTTAGATAATATTTTAGACTTACTAAGTCTAAGATCTACCTGGGTCTGGTAAGAGGAGGGTTCAAGTGAAGGATGAATAACCGAAGTTCTTCACTGTTTAACCTCATTTGAATGGTTAGTGTTATTAAAAACTTCCATTAGCCGTGGGTCTTTTGAAAAGGTTGGGTAGTGAATCGACGTTTGAGGTCGTTAGACACTTGATAAGTGGGTGGGGGAGAACAAAATTGTTCTTTTTGATCCAAGGATAAGCCATGATGATCAGAATTTAAAATTAATAAGATAGAAAATTTATTAAGATCCAAGGATAAGCCTTGATGATCTGGTTTAAAATTAAGTAAATTTAAGTTTAAAATGGTTTAATTTTATTTGATAAAAAATTTTAATTTTTAATGATGTTAGTTAGCTTATGATTGCTGTTAGGTTTAGGTGATGAAGCTGGAACAACAGGATGATTTATAATTACTAACTATTTATTGTCATGCTACTAATTTTTATTTTTATTTTCAATAAATATTTTTCAAATATGTTTTATATAATACTGCAGAAGTTGAGAAAACGATTCGAGATCTTTTTATCAATCGTTATTGTACATTAATATCTTGTTTAGCGCCTGAAATAATCATGAAGGTTTTACTTTAAAGTTTTACGTTTGCAAATGAAAATCTAAATTCATTGCTAATAAGATTCTAAATATAAAAGTTTGCGTTGGCTTTTGCCGTACAACCAAGAAACTAAATGGTAAGTTTCTACGTAGTCGTATGTCGTCTCTTGTCCGAGATCTTTTTCCAATACCGAGTAGTTCTCGTGTTGTGCAGAATATCGGCTCTGATCTATTAAGTCGTAGAGACATTTCAATTAAGTTATTATCGTGTAACATTTTGAAAATGTTTTGTCTATTTTCTAATCTATATTTGGTTAAATCTAAGCTATTAAGATCTTATTCGAGACTTATGGTCGCACCAGATGAGTTATGTCCTTGTGGTTAACTCATAGAGTAATTTCGGATAGGGTACACCGTCTGCTCGTCACGCTATCTTATTTTCGGCCGGATAGATTCGTGCAACCTCTTAGTCTAATACCGGTCCTAATCTTACTCTTATATCTACTAGTCTCAGGGTGTTTAACTAGTCTCTGCTAGGCTCAATAGATCTAGAGTATACTGGCTTATTGCGACTGCTGAAGTTCTCTTGGAGAGGTAACTAATTTCTAAATTAAATTCAAATCTCTCTGGTGCTGAAATTACAAGTAATTTCAGCACTTACAAATAAGTGGGTTGTTAGTTGGATGGATTATGATTGGTTAATTTTAAATATCTTACAGTGGTAAAATATCTAATTTATCCAATAATAAAATGTAGTTTAGATCAGGTTCCATTTTTCAAAAAAATGAGATACTGGAAAAAATCCAAAGTCACCTTATAGAATTATGACAAACTTCATAAAAGTGCAAAAACAAAAGACAGCTCTCTACTTAGATTGGTAGCTGCAGTTGTCTCAAAAGGCCAATTTTCCATATTGCATTTTCTCATGGTTCATTAAGCAAATTCTGAAGCGTTTTTACAAGGATGTTTATGAAGAACAAAGTACGGTTGTCTTTGCCTTCTTAGTCCGCATGTTGGTTTTGATAACAATCGGTTAATGTGAACAAATTTTCTACTTAAAATATTTCAGGGAGGAGGAAATGATTTCTAATTGATTTGATTTTGTGGCTTTGTTCCTCTTCGTCTCCCCAAAAGTTCATACTTCATTTTTTGTAATTTTGTGATTAAGCCCAAAATGTCAAAAAACGGTGACGCAGAACTTGCTCAGCTATTAAAGGCTTAAGCATTTATTTTAACTCCAAGACCAAGAAAATGGCTCAGTTCAGTCGTCACTTTCATCTACGTTTTTTTAACCCACTGAATTAGTTTGGCACAGTTTAACGCTTATTTCACTATGTCATATAGGCATATAGGCATTAACAGTCAATGTCTCTCTATAGCTCAATTAAACTGATAATTAAATACTTACCGTGACATATTGGCGCAGTTATTGTTGTCAAAGCTATGGAACTGATGATATTATTGAATTCAAAAACCAATCCAAGCCCTTGATTACATCAAAAATGAAACATAATTTGTTAATCAAAAAAATATAATGCTGAAAACCCGTTTCTCAAAACAAAAGCAAAGCAGCTTTATCAAGAACACACCATTATTATAAAAGTCCCATTGACATTTTTGTGCTTAGATAAAAATGAAGCATTAAAAAGAAACAGAATCATAAAAAGCGAAGAACACAACTCAGAAACAAAATAAAGGAATAGAATAATGATGATAATAAGCAAAATTATGAAAAAATGATGCACCCGCATTTAAACAAATATTCTATTTGAGCATTGAATTTAAGGTTTTATTTGTTTCCTACTTTCAAACTTAGGTTAAAAGTGAAGTGCTGTGATCACGATAGCTTCAGTCATTTTTTGCTTAAGACGCACTTTTAATCTTAAATTTACTGCTCGACCTCTTAGGCTAAGTAGGAGCAGTAACGTTCTGACGCATGTTTTCATCTTTTCATCAAATTTATTCCTCCGTATTGTTTCAAAAGCTTCAAATCGAATTGATTTTTTTTGCCTCGGTGTTATCGCACAGGAGTTGACTCACCTTTCGTTTCTTTGTCAGTATCGAAACGGATTCCTCATCTCCTCAAGGTGTCAAAACAATCCCTCGCAGCAACTAGTGACATAGCACAGAAAAAAATCAACTCTTGGCTGGAGATGAACTAGTGACAGAACAATAGATGCAACATAATTACTTCAAAGAAGTTATCGAAAAGAGCCGCTGCGATATGAAACTGCAGCAGATATGTGATTGCAAAGAATACTTTCAAAATATCGCCTCGAAAAACGAAAAAGTCTTTGAAAATAAAGCTCAATTTCATTATCAAAGCTATAACTTGTTCCAAGCAAATACAGTGAGACATGATGATCTTTTGTCTAAAAAAGTTTTGTACCTATAAAAAGCCAATGAAAGAATTGGAAAAAGTTATGGACAACCAATCACCTGATTGATATGCTCTTTACATTAATGTACGACTGGTAATCTCGTCGAGTCAGAAAGTTTAGGAAATGATAATCTCCTACTAAAGGAAATCATAAAGCAACATGAATATCAGATAAGATTGCAGAAATACTAGCTGGAGCTCGAAGAATTGGCAGCAGAAAAGAGATTGAAATAAGCCCAAAGAACTCTTAAAAAACTGAAGCAACATAAATCGGGCTTCAAGTTGAAAATGTCGAGATCGAAGTTAAAAACATGAAACTTTGGAGTTTAAGGGTTTTGATTTAAAAAAACTGTTTTCTTACCTTAATTCACTGAGACAAAACTGTTGGGGCTGCTTTCACGGCAATCAGGCACCGTTCTTCATGTCGGCCGAGATTTTTCAAATTTTTTTTTATAAATAACGAAGTTGAATAAAATGAACTGACTCAAACAAGACTGCTTGTATTAAGTTGGTGCTTTGAATGTTCCGACTGCCCATTAATCCCAACCAACTGTTCAAAGAGTTATTTAAAAAGTGTTGAAAATTCAAAAAAGACTGACATTTCTAACAGATTTTGAAATAAAATATCACCACAGGCTATCTTAACTGCAAATAGATGCTTTAAGCTTTAAGCTACTAGGAGAGCTTGCATAGTTCTTAATAGCTTGTTTGGAATCAAATTTTTTGAGCAATGACATAAACCGTTTGTGAAAAATATTTGAAAAAAAAAAATGCCTGAAAAAAAAACCGAAACAATCATGCTTATCTTGAACGAACTTACCTATCTGTTAATAACGAATAGATCTAAGTTTTGAGTTTTATTTGAAAAACGTCTGCAGTGAAACTGCTACGTATTCATCAAACGTAGTTTCTGCTGTTCATAATTCATATCGTTTTTAGCTTAGAAGACTGCCCCTCCCTCAACTGCGCAACGTTCTGTGGCTTGTTTGTTTCTGATATTGGAAAAAAGTTATCATTTTCTGATTTTTATAAAATAGTAAACGTATTCTGATGTTAATAAAAATATTATTTCGTGGACCTCAGTTCACCGCTGATATCACAATTTGAATGATGATCAGTGAAAAAAATCATGGTAAAAAGATGACAGAAGTCTTAGCGCTAAAGACTTTTTCTTCTCTTTTTAGTTGCTGTCTTCTAGCCTTTGGTAAAAATTAAAGTTGAAGACGCGAACGATTCGTTCTGTGCGTTGAATGCTGATTTATGTTTCGGATTCCACTCTAACGAGTTCAGGGCACATGGGATTGGCTTTTCAAGTACCAGCGACAGTGTTTTTAGTTATGGATTTAACCGAAACTCTATTAGATGATATTTATTGGCTGTTTCTGTGTTATGCTTCAGAAATCTGCGGCTAACTCGTTCCTTTTTTGCAAACAGCTTATCTAAATTACTTGTTTTTCTTCGCTTACGGAAAGACAGGCCACATTTATGTGATGAAGTTGCCCTTTACTAGCGTGTGACAAGTCAAAGTTTCGAAGTCCAGTCGTATCTGCATGTCTTAAATCATCTTCATTTTCTGGTACGGAATGGTTTTGTCATCTCTCTTGACTGCTCGAAATCACGTGACTTGATTTTTTTCTGATAATTTTTATCGCTTGGTAGATCTGATGGTAGATTTTGAGAAACCTGGCATCCTGTTCTTAGACAGTCATTACAGAGTACTTTAATCCAAATTGGTGCATTTGTGAAAGAAAAAATTTGTATAAAAATATAATATGTTTTTTTTTGTAAGAAAATGTCCTTTCTGTAACAAAATATTTGAGGATTGGATGTTATGAAAAACGATTTGAAATAAAATTAATGGTAAACAGGGTACTTCTGTATCGGTGTAATGATATTCTAAAATCTCTGTAATTTAATTAGAGAATGTATTATTGAATTTTTCAAAATATCATGATAGGGTTTTATTTCCTATCATAGTGATACCGGCTTTGACAGGTTTCATTTTGTAGTTGTGCCATAATTTCAATTATCTGACACTGGGTCTGATACTTTTAAAGTAATTCAGTTGTCAGTTGAGGTGTACATGGTTCAAAAATCGTTTTGTATTCCTGATTGAGTTAAGGGAACATTATCGAAGGCATCTCTAAGATCTGAAACTTTTTAATTGAGTGTTTTTTTCGAACCTAATGATCCTGTAAGATTTATTATGTCGACTAAATCTTGTTTTTTTTTAAGGGAAACAGATTCTTTCGTTGAAGGATTTGCCTAAGTTTTTTCAATTTCTGTAATACTTTAAATTCATGAAGAATGTGGGATAGAGTTAAATGTGTTTTTACCCGATAAGTGTGCTTTCTAATGATGGTTTTGATCGTACCTGAAACAATTGTTACTGGGTATTTGCATTCTAACTGTGTTAAAAATTAAATTTTTGCAAAAAAAAAGATTTTTTTTGTGCAAATTCAATCGTAGTTTTAAGTGTTAATGATTCAGTTGGAGTATATCAACTTAGTGTGTATGGAAGAGCAACGTTTTTCCTGCTGTCCAATTGTATAGTAACATTGGATTTTTATCGATATCAGTTTGAATTTAAGTATTCTATGATTTGGGTTGGATTTTAGTGAGAGAAGAATAATTATGGTTTTGTGATCTGTTAATAAAACTGATGGATATTTTGATCCCAGTATGAAAAACTCAAATTCTGTAAGTGTGTATGTGATGGCTGTGCATTCTTTCATTAAAACAGAGAGTATTGATTCTTTTTGGGTGAATAAGCGTAACATTGCAGATAGGAAATTCAATTGTTCGTTGATGTGTTGTACAAAGACTGCGCTTTTTCCAAAACTGGATGCGTCACACAAAGCATAGAATAGTTGATTTGTGTCTTTTAATACTTTTTCACTAATAAGTTATTTTCAATTTCATCAAATCTTTTTTATTGCTCAATTGTACATTTGAAATTATTCTGTTGACATAAAATAAAGGAAAATGGTCTGAGAAACAAACACTTTTTTTATACATAATTTGTTTAAAAAATCTAAAATGCCAAGGAAATCTTTGATTTTTTTTATAGGGTGGCTGTAAAACTAAATTTCATTTATTTCAGTTTCAATAAGTGTTATCGTTTTTCCTTTGGTTTTATGTCCTAAAACTTAAACCCGTGTAAGAAAAAAATGAGTTTTATCTGGGGCTGTTTTTGTATTTGCTGTTTATGAAATTTTGTAGTGTGTTTCTAAACTATAAACACTACTGCTTTTGTTTGTGATTAAACGAAATCATCGTTTAAGTATGTGATCACTTTTGTGCTTAAAACTCTTGGTTGAAATATTTTACTCATCATTGCTGCTGGTCCTACGGATATTCCATAGAATAAACTTTTAACTGTGTATTGCTGGGTTTCTATTGTTCCAATCGTCGTGACTACTCAACTAGAGGCATTTGATTGTTTTCACTATTCATGTTGGTTGTGTTTTTTTAATTAATCTTGGTGCCAGTTTCTTGTTTTGGTTCAATTAGCCAGTTCAATTTCGGTTCGTCAAAAAGTGATTTAAGGTATGTAGCGCCGAGTACGGTTTTTAGTTATTCTCCTTTTGCTGATTTGATAACTGGGTTTATGAATTTATTACATTTTGATTGTTGGTCTTCATTTATAGGTAAAAGTTTTTTGTGTTGTACGAGAACATCTAGAAGCGTATTCGGTATATCTTGAAAATGTATTGATAGTTTGCGTCTTGATTTATTTGCGAATGTTGAAAGGTAAGCCTGAGTAAAAATTTCTGTTGTTCTGATGTGTTCTTCATAATTTGAAATGTAGGTTTAAAATGTGATTACTTTGTTATTAATCGTTAGTTCGCTTTTGGTCCTTGACATTGTTTTCATTAGAAAGTTCTCCTTTAAGTTTAAGGGATTGGAAAATATGGAAACTTAGAAGTTTATTTTATTTATGTATGCTTTTTTCTGGATGTACTGTGATATTTGATTCACAGTGTCCTAGAAGTCCTACAGAAAGGGTGACTGTGTATAATGATCTGTCGTACACATGTAGTTTGATGTCATCTGTTCTGGAATCAATTGTATGCTTTGCTGATTTTACTACGCAAAAAAACTTTTTGAATTGTTTGGAATTTAAGGTCAGACATATAAAGTTTTTGGGCAATTTGATGATTCTTTTATTGGTGAATTTTAGTTTTTGGGAAATTAAAGATGTATCCATTTAATAGTTCAGATGTTTTCTTTGTAAATATGATAGAACCCTGAAATATATGCTGGTTGTTTTTGAAGTCTTTTAGGAAAAGGTTTTATACGCTGAAAAAAAGTAACAAACGGTAAGAATTTGTAAAAGAAGTCAACAAAGAGAATCAGAAACCAATCGAAAACCAAAAAATTGAAATTTTAATGAAAGTTCCTACAGAAAGGATTCATGTTTACAAATGAAAAACCTTATAGAATAGGACTACCAAGTATAACTTAACATACACCAACAGTTTTTATACTAAGTTATACTTGGTAGTCTCATTCTATAAGGTTTTTCATTTGTAAACAGGTAACGTGTCTGTAAAAATTTTTATTGGAGTTTCGATTTTTTGGTTTTCGAATGTTTTCTGATTCTCTTTGTTGATTTCTTATACAAATTCTTATCATTTGTTACCTTTTTTCAGCGTTTACATTTTGAATAAATTATTAGTTTTTTCGAGAGTTGTTATCTGGTTTGGAAGATATGTTGTATCCGCTACTTGAATTTTTTCGAGTTATCGGCGTTTCCATCTGGCTGATCAATTCAGTAATTTTTGTTCATATTATTTCAGTAAATGTAATTTAAATGTAAATTTGGGGTTTCATTTGTTGAAACTCCGGGGATTTCAGTAAGTGTTTCACAGTTTTTTTGTTTTTAGTTAATTTACCAGTGATGTTTAGGGGTGTACTTTTGGGATTTTGGGATGGTCAATTTGCATTTTTGGGAATCATTACTTCAATGTGGTGATTTTAAGAAATTTCGAGATGTTATATTAATATAAATATTATTCCTATTTCTATAAATACTAGATATTACTCAATGTCGCTGATTTTTACTCCTACTTTTGTAAATTTTTTTTGGATTATTTCTATAACGATTGCTTAAATAATGTTCATTACGCTTAGGTCAGTAGTTTATAGAATGGTAATTTGAGTAATTTCTCGTACGTTTTTTTGGATATGATCGATACCTACGGTAATTAAAACAATTACATCTATTCGAGTTTGACCTTGAAAATTTTTTTCCATATTGACTGTTGCGGCTATTGGAAGGGTTATAATCGTTTTTTGAATTATAGTACAAATTTCTTCTCTCTAGAATCTTCCTTGGGAGTTATAGTTGTAGGGCGATTTTGATTTACAAAACTTAGACTTAGATTATAAGGGTTTTCCTGAAGTATTCTTACTTTGAAAACTACTATTAGATGAAATTTGATCGTTTTACACGTACTGCTAAAAAGTTTTATTTGCTTATTTATGTTTTGGTGGTCGACTTGTTTTATCTTGTTGAGTTTAAAAACTTTCGGCGATGCTGTGTCCGTATCGTCTACAAAAATTACACAAATTTTTGCATGGGCTTTTTTCTTTATAAATTGGTTTTCTATTGTATATATTGAATAGATTGTAATTTTTTTGTAGTTCTTTTTCAGAGTCTTGAATATTGTTTGTATGTGATGTATTTGTTTATTATTTGAAATTTTTTGAAGTTTCTTTTTTCTTCTGTTTCGTCTACTTTCACTGTGATTTGTGCTTTTCTAGTTTGTATACAAAATTCCTAAAATCAGAATTTGGTTCGCGTATTGATAGAGTTGTTGATGCACTTCTCTTGGTTGCTAATTTCTGTAATTGAGCTGTTAAAGTCATCATTTGAACTTCTGTTACTTTTGGTGTTTTTGTTTTTATGTGTATTTGAAGAGTATGCCTTTCATACCAATGTTTCTTTTCTTACAGCTAGTTGCGTTTTTGTTTCGTTTGGTATTCCGATGAATTTCTAAAACAAAAAACTCTTTGATGTTTTATATTTCTTTCGGACTCAACGAAGTTCTTGCACTAAACGCTTCCAGTCGGTACTTGTTTCCATTGGTAAAACTGAGAAAGTTCGGACTGCTCAGTCAATCATTGTTTGTAATATTGCTGTGCGTCTATTAATCCAGTTTAGGCGAAGAGTTTTGTTTATAGGTTTTGGGCCTATATTAAAATTTAGACCTGCTGTTCGGCATCTGAGTAACCTTCAACAGAGTATTCATGGTCTGTTTCTGTAAAAACCAATAGGGGTTAATTTGATTTCATTGATGACCCACCCATGAGATATGGATTCATTTTTATTTATAGTGATTCTGCTGCATTTGTTAGTTGAGTGAAGTTTGAAAGCTGGTGCCTACTATTTTCATGTTGTATAAAGTAGGATGTAAATGATGTTTCATTTTTCATTGCTTCAGGACGATAACTTCGAGTAATTGAAGGGATTTGTGTGGGTTTTGTGTGGGTTTTGATTTGATAATGTGGAAAATGGTTGGATTGGATGTTTAGTTTTTCGTTGTTTAGTTTTTGTAGGTCTAAATATGGTTCGTAAATATCTGGTCGTTCTTCGTCGTACCATTGATATTTTATTCGAGTGAAGTGTTCTGGTGGTTGTTGGTTTTGACAATAAATTGTTTTTTTTTCCGAGAAATAGTTTTGATTTTTTGTCCATTTTGTTTGTTTCGTTTGAAATTGGGTTATTATCAGATTGGTCTGTTTGACAAAACTTTTTATTGCGAAAGAAGACTGAATGTGAATTTCTTTTTTAGGTTAATGGTTAATGTTAATAAAAGCTAGTATCAAGGGACTGTGGATTTTTGTTTTAGCTTGATTTGCAAAGAATTTTTGATATTATTAATTGCGAAAAAAAAAGTCATTATTATCTTTTGAAGAATTATAAATGATTTTTTTTGATGTTTCGACGTTTTTTGATTATAGGTCTTTCTGTTTAATAATCCATTTTGAATACTGACCAAATGAATTTTTTTTAGTCGATGACTATAAATAAGATTGCTGGGGCGACATACGGTTTTTATTATGTGGTATTGCAATTGTTGGGTGTTTTGGTGAGGTGCTTTGCTGTACTGTTTCTGGTTTTATTGTAACAATTTCTTTATATGTAAATTGCGATGGAGTTGTAAAATTCTGTTTCGCTTAACATTATTTCTTACATGAATGAATTTTGAGTTCAAGTTGGTTTTATCTGTTCTGTTTATAAATTGTAATTGTTGTGGATTTGTATTTTAATTGTGTTTTATCTGTTGTTATTGCAATAATTCTCAAATATTTTTCCTGAAATGAAATTTTTTGAATCGCTTAACTTGAAGTTGCATTTGGTGTACCAATAAAAACATCATGGTGTTTTTCAGGATCATAAACATAATCTGATTGATCTGCTAGGATTGTTTTATCATCTTAGCTTGAGCGAAAATGTTTTTAAGAGTGTTCGATGGAGTACCGCGAGTATGCGATGGAGTACCACTACATATATATGGCGGTAAGATTTAAATTGTGAACATTCCATATAGTTAGGTTAAGGCGCAATAGTTTGATAAAAAGTAGTCAAGTATCAGCCTTTTCGTCTCTACATTTTGAAATTCATCTTTGGATGGACTATGGCCTTTGTAAAATCAATTGGTTGTGAAATTGGGACAAAATTGTACTTGTCCTCGTGATTTCGTTTTTAGCCGCAAAAAACAAAAATTAGAATACGGCATGGGGATGTTTTGATTGAGTTTTATCAGAACAAAAAAAAACAATTTTCTTTGAAAACACAAAATTCATTCGGCACAAAAACCAAATTTGATGCATTTGTTTTTAACAAAAATTAGAACTGTCTTTTTAATGACATTTATACTTTCATATTTTTGACAAGACTCAATCTTGAATTATTTTTTTGACCTGAATCTAAACAGTTTCATGCTAATTTTTATGAAAACAGTTATTTTCAAGCAATACAGAAACCACTTTTCAACCAATCGTCTGAGAGTTTGGGAAATGAAAACGACTTAACGACCATTCAAATCACAATTGAGAGATAGCAAAAAAGGCGGAGTAGTTGCTGTCATAGTTAGGTTACTCTAAACTTTTCAGGTTTAAATACTTATATTTAAAAAATTATACTGTCTCAATGCTTTAATTTTTTACATGAAAAAAAAACAGTGAAAAAACCGAATCGAACTCTGAAATTATACTTTTTGAGTTGATTTACGGGGAGGGGGGTTGAGGTTGCAGACGCCTTTTCCTCATGGTTTGGACACCCTCCCCACTAATAGGGAGTTCCCCCTTTTATTATCTTATGACATCCGTTTTTGGTTGACCGACCCTTAAATTTTCTAGAGGCGCCTTTGAAGCCATTGTATGCTAATTTTGAGGAAGAGTCCGCGCCGAAAAAAACCTCCACCCCATCGAAAAAGTTTTAGACCCGCCCCTGCTGTTCTTCAAGTAGTTTCAAAAGAAATCGAAAAATTTTGACCTAGTTTTTCAGATTTTTAGCCTAAATTACACAACGGTAGTAGATGAGAAGGGCTCGTAACATAAATTGACTATATGGCTCCTCTATTATAGTTGGTTTATTTAAGACTTTGTCTTGTTTTTGAAACGGATCTTGAATTTTTCTTGTGTTTAAAAAAAAGAATATTTGAAAATATTGAAAATGGTCGAAAAAAATGAAAAAAAATTTCTAACCTTTTTATATAGTTCTTCTGTTTGCAAATTTTTTCAAATAACCGGATACCCAAGTTTAGTGTTGACATCTTCTATTTTGTTCCAAAAAAGCAACAACTTGAATTTGGTTTACATTGAATGATAGCGCATCATTTTCAACCCCGCACCAAGACCCATCCCACTCCTCTCATTTTAATGGCTCTCACATATGTAGTCTTAATTCTTGCTTAATTTTTAAACTTTTATTTGTAGCAGTATATGGCAGTCAGTGCAATTGAAAATTTTCTATGCATTCTCAGAGTCAGCGGATGGTTGGGCAATCTTAACAACTTTCAATATACAGATGTCATATTAAGAAAATTTCCTTCTAACCAAATTAAATTAAGTGCTATTTATGAACGAATTTTAGATTTCCGAATAAAAAAGGAATACAACGAAACTGCGCAGTTTTTGTCAAATTAGTTTCTGTCTTTTGTATAAATGGGACTTGTTCATGATGGCACTTCAAGAAGCAGTTCATTGTTGATCGTAGAACAGGTATACTAAGTGATCATTAAATTTGTTTCCATATGACGGTTTCCTTTTTTGTTCCAACTTTCGATACGAAAATAACGGAATATTTGTGCTCAGGGTGGGTTTTTTTCTTCAGACAAATTTCGACTTTTTAACTAGCCATTTTTGACGGATTTTTCTAATATGATTCGAAAGCTATTGTTGTCCTGAGCTTAAATTTGAAAAAGTATTTTACCTGTGATCTTTTTTCATAAAGTTATGAGAATTAAAGATTGTCATTTTGGCCATTTTGACCAACTTGGGACAATTAACGCGCGATATAATTCGCGCTATTAACGCGTAAGCGGAGATTTAATCCGTTTTAGAAATCGTTCCAAACTGGCTGAAAGAAGCTTATTTGCCATAATTGATTTGTTACAAGGAGCGAATTCTATTGTTTTGTACTTTGTATGGCGTGCGGGGAGATGATTTTCATAGAAAAATTTCGAATTTCAGAAAAGCTTTTCATTTTATTTTATATCATTCATTTTTTTATGTTGTTTATGTTATTACTGCTCCATAAACGTTAAAAGGCAGTCGGAACTTTCAGGGCTTTGCCCTGATACGAACAGTCTTGTTGTTCCGATTTTCGATACGAAAGTAACGGAATATTTGTGCTCGGGGTGGTTTTTTTTTCTTCAGACCAATTTCGACTTCTTAACTAGCCATACTTGACGGATTTTTCTAAACATCATTCGAAAGCTATTTTTGTCCTGATCTTAAATGTGAAAAGATATTTCACTTGTGATTTTTTTTCGTTAAGTTATGGGGGTTTAAAGAGAGCCATTTTGGCCAATTTGCGGCATTTAACGCGCTATATTTTTCGCGCTATAAACGCGTAAGCGGAGATTTAATCCGTCTTAGAAATCGTTTCAAATTGGTTTAACGAAGCTTATTTGCCATAATTTATTTGTTACAGGGAACGAAATCTACCTTTTTGTACTTTATATGGCATGTGGGGGGATGATTTTCATAAAAAATTTAAAAAACATTTTCATTTTATTTTATTTCAATTAATTTTTTAAATGTTATTACTGCTGCTCCATAAACCTTAAAAGGCAATCGGAACATTCAGGGCTTTGCCCTGATACGAGCAGTCTTGTATCAGTTTTTGTAGCTAGGTTGTAAGCTTCGATAAGTAATAGCAAATAAGAGAATGAGTACATTTTTTTGTCTACGGGGCCAACAAAAACTAGTTTTAGGCATGCTCGGGTAATCATATTATGGAAACAATACAGCATGCGACCGCCACATCCAATGCCATAGAATAAAATCACAATTCTAGCAAGTTCTATACCTTCAATTTCATGAATATCTAAAAAGTAAAATAGGGCAAAGCATTTAGTAGACTTTTCAAGTTCCATCGGTTAGTGATGTTCACAAATTAACCATCGGTTAGTGATGTTCACAAATATTTTTTTTTGCTTCCAAAAACTCGATTAACAATGAGATGTGCATTCGGACTTTTTGTTGGTATTTTGCTCAGCAGTTGCTTGCGTTTGCTAAAAGGAACATCGGTTCAGAATCAACTATCAAGGTTTTTTCTGTCTGGGTTCAGGCTGAGAAAAATTTTAGAAGATGTGACACGCGATATTACTTTAGGTTTTAATCGCATATGTCGAATCGAATATATGAGTTTACGAACACTTTTAGTAAAATTACATAATCAGTAAGAGCGCAGCCTGTCAACGAGACATTGAAATTGAAATTGTGTGAAGGAATTTGTCATTTTGTAAATAAGTTGTGATGCCCGAAAGAACTCTGAGGTTTTAGGATAACAAGTTTGCTAAATGTTTAATTCAAATAGTTCTCAGAACATCTAGTTGTTCTCTTAGAGATTTTAGCAGCTGAGTCGCGCTTTAGCATATTGAAACTCACTCTGCCAACTACGGTTGGCGATAAGGTTACATCTTGCTTGACCTTGACCTGATAAAATAATAGATTCATGCATAAATAATATTATTATCATGGTTACTGCCTGAGAAGTACCACACTCCCCTTGGCGACGGGAAAACTTTAGCTATGGTAGATACAGTTTTAATCAGAAAAGTGGGAGTTTTATCTCAACTTTTGTGTCCATTGTCAAATTATTTGGCGAGTTTTTGATTTGTTTGATTTTTATCTCTTTTTGCCAGCTTGGGTTCCAGCTTACGTCCTGTATTTTGTGCCAAATTTGTGCTTGCAAATTGTCTGAAATATGCCATTTGGCCTTCTTTATAATTTTTATCTGTTGTAGCTTTTTGCATTTATTTATTATATCCGATAGTCAGCACTTAATGATCTCTTAGTTAACTGCTAAAAACAACAAGACTGCTCGTATCAGGGCGAAGCCCTGAAAGTTCCGACTGCCTTTTAAGGTCTATGGAGCAGTAATAAAATGGAAGATTTTAAATGTAAATAAGTAAAAATAATTTTTTTTTTCTAAAAAATTGAGATTTTTTGTGAAAACATCCCCCCACATGCCATATTAAGTACAAAGTGATAGATTTTGCTCCTATTAACAAATCAATTATGGCATATAAGCTTCCTTGAATCAATTTGGAACGCTTTCTAAGACGGATTAAATCTCGCTTACGCGTTAATAGCGCGAAATATGTCGCGAGTTAATTGTCCCAAATTGACCAAAATAGCAATCTTTAAACCCTCATAACTTCTACATTGGATTCTTGATCAGATAATTTTTTAGCGTATGATTAAGTAAAACTATGCGCCTTCAAATTTCTATCTCCTATCTTAGCGTTCAGGACAATCGTATATCAGGAGAAAAAATCCACATCGGATCGAACTCAGTCGATCACACTTTTTTCAAAAGTCAAGCTACAAACTTTACAAACGGTTCCTCATTTTCAAGGGCAACTGCTGAAGGGACAGCATTTGAAAACGGCTCACAGGGAACTTCTTGGAGGTTATTGGCTCGCAGTGAACTTCAAACCACCTTCGTTTTGACTTAGAAACAGATGTTCAAGGTATTCTCTAACTCTACTCGGGTCCGGGTCTGTAGATCGCATCGTAGATCTGTTGGGTTATCAAATACTCACAAGTTTTGTACGAAAACACCGATGTATAGCAAATTTTCAAACCCAATTCATCGGAAAAATAGAAAAGAGAAAGAAATTCCTTATAAGAACAAATACACCAATATCAACGTTTCCAGTGAGCATAAAAAACATAACAAGACTGCTCGTATCAGAGGGAAGCCTTGAAAGTCCAGACTGCCTTTTAAGGTTTATGGAGCAGTAATAACATGAAAAAAATAAATGAAATAAAAAAAAATGAAAATTTTGTTTTCTAAAACTTGAAATTTTTATGAAAATCATCCCACCACACGCTATATAAAGTACAAAATGGTAGATTTCGCTCCTATTAACATATCATTTTTGGCAAATAAGCTTCCTTGAAACAATTTGGAACGATTTCTAAGACGGATTAAATCTCCGCTTACGCGTTAATAGCGCGAATTATATCGCGCGCTAATTGTCCCAAATTGGTCAAAATGGCCAACATGGCAATCTTTAAACCCTCATAACTTTACGAAAAATGGTCACAAGTGAAATATTTTTTCAAATTTAGGCTCAGGACAACAATACCTTTTGAATGGTATAAAAAAAATTTCGTAAAAAGTGACTAGTCAGAAAGTCGAAATTTGTCTGACGAAAAAAAAACCCACCCCGACCACAAATATTTCGTTACTTCTGTATCGAAAGTCTGAACAATAATTGCACGTAAATTTTGCAGCAACGTCTAAATGTAAAACAAAACTGCTCGTATCAGGGCAAAGCCCTGAATGTTCCGACTGCCTTTTAAGGTATTATGGAGCAGTAATAACATAAAAAATTTAATGTAATAAAATAAAATGAAAAAAAAAAAAATTCTAAAAATTGAAATTTTTTATAAAAATCATCCCCCCAGACGCCATATAAAATAGAAAAAGATAGATTTCGCTCCTTGTAACAAATCAGTTATAGCAAATAAGCTTCTTTCAACCAATTTGGAGCGATTTCTGAGACGGATTAACTCTCCGCTTACGCGTTAATAGCGCGAAATATATCGCGCGTTAATTGTCCCAAATTTGTCAAAGTGGCAATCCTTAAACCCCCATATGTTTACAAAAATTGATCACAGGTGAAATATCTTTTCAAATTTGAGCTCAGGGCAACAATATCTTTTGAATGATATAAAAAAAAATTCCGTCAAAAATGGCTAGTTAAAAAGTCGAAATTTGTCTGAAGAAAAACAAAAACTCAACCCGAGCACAAATATTCCGTTACTTTCAGACCGAAAGTCGGAACAATTAGCAGCCAAAAACATGTGTATGAGTTCAGACAAGTTAACTGAATGTTTATACGAGCTTCCGTAGTTTTAACCTAGTTACGTAAATTTCACGCATGTTTTAAATAACTATTACGTACAAATAAACACAATAGGTCAACCGAAACCTGTTTTGAAACTTGTTCTCGATTACTTGAAACAATTGCCGTTGGGTATGGCGGTTGGAACTCGAACCTAAGCCGAAACGACCGACCTAGATTTGGAATATTAGCTTGGAACGCTCGGCTATCTGTTCTTTCTTAGGTTGAGTTTATACTGCATTTATGAATCAAGCTATTTTTAATTTTCACCCAAGCAATTTGAGAAAAACCGTCTTCGGGCTCAAAAGGCAAATTTTACTTCAGGATGACCTAATTTTTTGTGCGGTTTTCTTGTGTGCAGAGCGGGCAATTGCATTTCTGCCATGTACAAGGTTTAGATGACTGCTAAAGGTTGGTACCTACGGGGCTACGTTACCCGAAAACCCAAACAAGATCTCCGCGCTTGAAATCATACTCGGCGGGTGTATGTCACTTATTGCGTTTTTTGAGAAAAAGCAGGTAACTTTGATGCATCGAAACCATAATCTGATTGTGCGCGGAAGTAGCGCTTGCGGTGGTCAAAGTAACTGACCATTGCGACTGAAAAAGCTCACGGTATGCAGTTCCATTAAAAATGCTTGAATATGAGTGCTTCTAATTCATTTGAATCACTGCGGATGTGTATTCAAAGACTGCTCCACAAAACAGAAAATTGTATGAAGAAATGATTCTGTCATTAACGAGGTCTGAGGATCAAGTAGTAGATTTTTTCTGGCAACTACTACGTACAAGCCGTTGCCACCAAGCAGCATCGTCTGGTGCGTAGAGATTCTTGTATTTCCTTTCTGTGGTTTTATGTAGAAAAGACCGTGTGTGAGGTCACTGAGGATCGAGTGGACAATAATTTCGTTCTATTGCCGAACTAAATTATTGATGCGGCGCCACGCCAAGCGATGAACGTTTCCACTCTCAATACTCATGTGTCAGGATCCATAGACGGAAAGTATTCTAGGCGGATGGCCCTTGTGTTCAAACAAGTAAGCTGAATGCCCAAATGTTTTTGGAACTCCGGCGAATCTTTTCATACAAGGGTTCGAAGTAGTCAAAACTGCAGTTATTGCACGGCTCTGGTCGGTACTCTAAGTGCTTGACTGGCTACTAAGACAATAAAAGTGTGGCCTTTTTTAGTTTCCGCTGACGGTACAACACGCAGTTATAAATACAAATGACTTCAATAACGATGAAAACCATCAGATCTGATGGGATGTTTTGTTCTTAAAATGATTTCAGAAAGAAATTTTCTGCTGTCCATGGACCAGAAAGAACCAGGTGAAGCAATGAAAGTAGAATGTTTAGTGGGACTTAAGATCTTCACATAATTCTGGGAATGTAAATTATTGCGACAGAATCATTTGCGTTTTCGGGCTTAGCGGGTTTGACGATCCTAAGTGTTAATTCATGGTAAAGAAAGAACTTAGGATCTAAAATGAGAATGAATGGTACAAGGCGTATCAGCTAAAAAAAGCCTTTTTAAGGCCAGTTGATGACGAGTTTGGTTGATGCCACTTTTGCGACAAAATCAAAGGCGGTATCAAAAGCATTATCAACGGGGCCGTTGAGTCTTTCTTAGTGAATTTCTGACTATTTGGACGGAGAGGTCAGTCAATGAGTCTTAGGAAGCTTGGATGTTTAGTGGAATAGCAACTGGTGCCCGAGTCTGTTTAATTGTTTCCGGTGTCGACATTATACTACTCGTCTACGGTGCTGACTACAAGTATTTCACCTAGTCAGTCAGCGACGAAAATTGGATGCTTTGATGAAAAATGCAGCCAATGGAGCGCAGTGGTGCTGTTTGTCCTCATAAAATATTTTTTATCAGGATGGTAGATTCTCTAGTTTTTTCTCTTCCAAGGCGTGTAATTGCCATTCTAGTTTAGGGATAGACATAGCTTCTGTTGGTGCTACTAGCGCTTTGCCCAGAGCGCAGGAGAGTTTGGTCGGTTGGGTATCACAGTGTGCTAACGAGAAAATCAAACTGCACTGAAAATTTTCTGCGAATTATGCATTTGAGTGTTTTCAACTGAAGTGGAAAATTATCAACATAGAAAGGTTAGCTAACCTAAGAATTGTCAGACAGAATGCCATTCGAGGAACTTTTCATTCAAATTTTCTGGAAGGGAATCATCCCCCTTGGTTCACTGTCTACGATTTCATCGGTTTGACCTACTTTGTCGCTTGACGAACATACGTCATTCTAAATAAAATTTCCATTTGTTTCGGACTTTGTCATTTTAACACCTAGAAAATTAAGAAAATCTAAAAAGTTTATAGTTTATAGTGAAAAGTTTTTTCAGGGTAATTAAGAGGAGTCGAGTGCTGCTTCTTGAAAAGAGGCTTGATTGTCACGAACGGTTTGTGAAATGCGAAGTTTGTACATGTGTTGCAGTGAGTAACTCCAGAAACTTTCGAGTGAATTGCTATGATATAACATCGGTTGTGTTATCCATCCGCAAGTATGTCAACCTGAAGTAACATTCCATCTATATCAGCATATTCTGCATATTGATGCTGACGGATTCCTGACGGAAAATACAGAAATTCTAATTATATTATAACGTCATTAGATAACGAAGCTATCTCAAACAAAACTGCGCGTCATAGGTTTGAGCTTTGACTGTCCCGACTGCCTGTTTGACTTTTCCGACTGTTCCGACAATTTATTGTACCCGTCTACCAACAATTTATTTATTTATGATAGGCTAAAATTTGATGGGCTAAAAACAAAACTGAAAGTTTCAACAGACTTTTGAATGAAAATACAACCACACGCTATCGTAACTACAAATGGATGCTTTTAGCTTCTAGCAGAGCTTAAATCTTCTTTATTACGTTGCCTCAAATCAAATTGGAACTACTTTTGAGCCATGTCATAAACATTTTGCAAAGATTATTTGTCATGTCAAAACATGTCTGAACAAACCTGAAAATTAATGTCTAAATTTAGCAAGTTTGCCTATTCTTTAATCATGAATAAATCTAAGTTTTTAAATGTAATTTGAAAAACGGCTGCAAAGAAACTGCTACAAATTGATCAAACTTTGTTTCTGCTGTTTGTAGTACATTTTGATACTAGCTAAAGAGACTGCCACCTCCATCAAGTGCTCAACAACTTGTGGCTTGTTTGCTTGTTTTTAAATTGGTAGTAAACTTTTGTATTTTGGTAGTGAGCGTATTCTGCTGTTTATAAAAAGACTATTACTAGTTCAACCTGGATCTCACAATTTGAAAACTGGTCAGTGTAAATTATTTCAATAAAACGATTAATGAAGTCTGCTTCCAGCTAAAGACTTCCTCTTCTCAATTTTAGTTGCTATGTTGTAGACTTCGTTCAGAATTAAAGTGTAAAATGCGAAAGATTTTTTGAGTACATCAAATGCTGGTTCGTGTCTCGGATTCCACTCTAACGATTCCAGGGCACAACGGATGGGCTGTTCAAGTACCGCCGACAGTACTTCTAGATAAGGATTTAACCGAAACTCTATTACGTGATAACTAACACCACTTTCTGTTATTTGATTCAGAAAATCTATGGCTAACTCACAAGTAATCTCAGCCAATTCTTTCCTTTTTGCAAACAGTGTATCTGAGTCTGCTTCGTTTTCATAATCTTTCCGCTTCAGGAATAACAAGTCACATTTTTCTGATAAAGTTGGCCCGATATTAGCGTGTAACAAGTCAAGATTCCGAAGTCCAGTCGTATTTGCATGTCTCAAATCCTCTTCACTTTTTTGTATGGTCTCGTTAATGTCATCTTCCTCAAGTTCTTGACATCCGGAGGCTTGTTTGTTTGTAATAACTTTTATCGCTCGGTAGATCTGATGGTATGCTTCAACGCACCTGGCATCTTGCTCTAATACAAAACCAGCAGTCGTCAATGCTCCAAAAGCAAAACATTGAAAAGAATTGTATTCTTCAGAATCTATATCTAAGTCTTTTAAGCTATACACTGGTTTCGAAATTTCCGTCAAATATAACTGGCACATCGCAACGTACAACTTTATGTATTTTTCGGGATCTTTAATGCTGCCTTTTTGCATTAGATTTAAGCAATCATTGTATATGGCAGACACACGGGAAGTTGGCAACGATAGTCGACGACTCTCTTTCGCTTTTTCTTTCCAGTTTTCCCATTTTAGGTACGGCTCGTTAAGCTTGAGCAGCTGGTCGTCCTTAAAAATGTCATCCGATTTTCCAAAATTTTGTAATTCAAAATTATCATGGCTCTCGTTTTTGTTCAGGGAACGCTCTAACTGGATTGAAAGCTGGTCATAATTATCGTGCAGAAACAACAAACTTCTAACTTCAAATTGCCCACAAAACGCGTTTGAATGAAGAATTCTATCAGTATGCCAATAAAAATTCCAGGACCAGTAATTACTGTGTCTAGCACCGACAAGAATAATTGTCCGTAATCCAATTCTTTTCAATTCTTCTAAATGCTTTTTTTTGTATAGATCTTCTAATTGCAGAATGATGACATTATTTGGCCCGTTGAAATATTGAATTCTTTTTATTTTTGGCTGGCAATTACTCCTGTTTACAACTTCGGACTGTGTTATGGGTGTTATGAAATTGAATCGGAAATAGGTTCCCACCAAAAGTACAAGGCTGTTAGATTCAAACTTTTCCAGTTCACCTTTTAGATTTTTTCCGAATGTGTAATTTATTGCTTTCTTCCGCTGTTGGTCTTGTTTTGGCTTGTCTACGACTTTGACGATGACAAGTTTCACACACGCTCTGGTTATCATGGTATGGAAGTAATGAATAACACGCCTATCACCAGAACCATCGTCATACAAAAGAATGACGACTACTGCGAACTCCAGGCCATCTATTCCCTGAATATCTAAAAAGCGAACGACTGGCAACTCGCTCTCACTGCCATCAGAGGAGTCATTGTACCAATTCTGATGACAAAAGTATTTAATCTTTTTACTTTCCAGGTCTGACGATATTCGTGCCAGGATCTCACTGGGCACATGCACTATGACAGGTAGAAAAATTGAGCCGCTGGATTTGTGCACGTACTCTTCTATTGTTGCCACACTGGTCTGAATGAAATCAGATATTTCACTACAAGACCGAATATCTGCTTTTTCACCATGAAAGTTATGTGATGGTGAAGATTTGATCTCGAAGGTTCTTGTACTGATACCCTCCAATCGATACCTTTCGACGAAGTTTATTATTTCGGATGTTGATCTGAGACAAGCATTGAGTGATAAAACCTGGTATTTCTCATTCAGGAGACCAATTTTTTCCTTTTGAGAACTGAATAAAATACAATGCTGATTTTCGTTCAGAATTCCCAGCGGTATAAATCCATCGTCGCTGCAACAAAAGTATAATTAAATGATTAGTAAGCTAAAAATTTGAATGAAAAACCATAGTAGAAAAAAGGTCCAAGTTAACAATCCTCATCTAGAGCGGTGTGTGTGTGTGGGGGGGGGGGGCGTGTTTACTTGCATCTGCACTGTGCTGAGGGGGTAGTTATCTTGATTGTGTGCTGTGCTGGGGGGTGCTAATTCGGTTAAATGTTGGAGGTTTCAGCCATTCAGTATTGAGCATTTTGATCGCCGGGCGAATTCTTTCTAAAATAAACTTCGAAGAGGAAGATCTAATATACCTAGTGCTAGTGTATGGTCCAGTTGTTGGAGGATTTTATCTTGATCCTCAAAAAATGGTATCTGCAGTACTCAGATAAAAAACTTTCTCTTTTGAAAAAATTTGGCGAAATATTAATCTCAGAAAATAAAGCAGCAATATGAAGCGCCAATATCATTTTATTTAAAAACACTAATTTAAGAAGTGTAAAAAACCACTATATCCTAACCAAAAATTCAAAGACTTGATGAACCGACAAAAAATTTACGTCATATGAATTAAATTTGCATTGCTTTCATAACTGTCTTATAATTGTTATATATTTATTATTAAACTGTTGCGTATTTTTGGCTGGCCACCAATTTTTAGAGGTCTATTCTGCAGAGTGTGATGCTTTCAATGATGTCTTAATTTCCCCGTGCTAGGTTCAAAACGTTAAAAATGTGAAACTTAACTACTGCAATAAAGTGTCCTAATAGAAGCACATTTTCTTCTCTTTTTGTCCGTGTAATTTTTTTTTGTGCGGACCTGGATTCTTTGTAAAAACACAGCTAAAATTTTGAATAGTTGAGGGAAGACAAAACATACTTTGCATTGATGTTTCTATCCGAATGGAACTCGTCACACAAAAAAATGTGTGTCTTCTGTAGATGATGTTCAATTAACTTGCGGCGTTGCTGTTGATTTGTCACTTCGGTTTCTTTGTTCTTCTCCTGACTTCTTTTGAGCTCATAACCTGAAAAATCAGTTTGATTATATTTGCATTAGAAAAAGACCAAAAATTTTGGCAAAATAGAAAAGCTTGTAATTATCTTCAATGCCCAGTTCCATGAGTATAATCATACTCGAGTGGGCAAACAATAAATCACACACAAAAAAAAGATTGTTGTGAAATTGGCATAATATTAACATACCCGATCACGGTCACTTTTGCAAAACGAATAGATGGCAGTTTTTAGTATCTTTTTTGTATCGTTACTTTTTGTAGGGAAGCAGAAGTGAATTTTTTCTGAAATGAATAGTAGAATTAAAATAATATTAGTTTTTAAAATCTCAGGTTTTTTAATTGTTCAAATTTTTTGCTTAAAACATAGATTATTTGGGCTCAGGGTTTTTTTTGTTCTTTAAAAATTTAAGAATTTCCAACTGCCTTTTTGAAGGAACTTGTGATATGATCTTAAAATTTTGATGCACTGAGCTCCAATTCAAAAGGCTTATTTGTATTTGTAATAACTGATAGTTACCACAAATATGCGATGAACTAATTGGCATTAAAGATCGAATTCTATAATCAGTCCTCATTTCGCCTCAACGACATTGCTAATTTCATCTTAGATTGCTCGGAAATTATTTCAAAACCATGGTTTCACAACATTCAAAATCCAGCCAAATGATTGTGCAAGCAAAAAACTTATCATTGAAAAAGTTTAATTTCGAAACCCTAAGAAAGATAAAAATAAAAACTTAATAATCATTATATTTATTTTTCGTAGCTACATTTTGCAAAACTGGAAAAAAATTGTGAATCAGAACAATTTCGAAAGCCTAAGAAAGATTTCAAAATAAAAACTTAATAAACATTATATTTATTTTTCGTAGCTACATTTTGCAAAACTGGAAAAAAATTGTGAATCAGAACAAAGAACAAGACTGCTCGTATCAGGGCGAAGCCCTGAATGTTCAGACTACCTTTTAAGGTTTTTGGAGCAGTAACAACATAAAAAAATTAAATGTAAAAAAATGAAATGAAAAAAAAAATTCTAAAATTCTTACGATTTTTAAGACGGATTAAATCTCCGCTTGCGCGTTGATAGCGCGAAATATATCGCGCGTTAGTTGTCCCAAAATGGTCAAAATGGCAATCTTCAAACCCCCATAATTTTACAAAAAATGGTCACAGGTGAAATATCTTTTCATATTTAAGCTCAGGACAACCATACTTTTTGAATGATATTTAAGAAGTCCGTCAAAAATAAGAAGTCGAAATTTGTCTGAAGAAAAAAAAGAAACCCCACCCCGAGCACAAATATTCCGCTGCTTTCGTATCGAAGGTCGGAAACTTAAAAAACACAAAATATAGGATCTTTGCATAAAATGTGTGTTATCTAACTCTGTTCCCGCCATACATTTTTGATAAGAAATATCGATTTAAAATCTGAATTCAAAGATGGTTTGGTCTTTCGAATTTTTCAATAAAATGCTTTCATTTAACACTAAAAAATTCGTAGTTATCAATGACAATTTATTTCAACATCAATGAGCGAACATGTTTTTCTTTCAATTTATAAAAAGTTGCATGCTGATAGGCAAAACCTTAAGCGCTTGACCAATTCTTAAAACTTTTTGAGTCAATATTCATTATATGGAAAACAACAACTTTTTGTCATATTTCTGAGAATAATAGATTCCAGTTAACCAAAAAGGTATATGTAAATGCTTTTTGTTATTCCGAAAAAATTGATGTCTTCAAACAAATAGGTGCTAACACAGATGTGTTTTTTCTTTGTTTTTTTTATTAAAAAAATAAAAGGTGAGATTTTTGACCTCATGTAGAACTTTTTAGCCCAATAGTTTTTTTAAAATTGATGCATATAAACGCAAAGGCAATGTTAGGGAAGCAGAAAAGAGCTATGTTTTGCTCTTAACGGCAATTGTTCAGTATTGGCGCTAAAAAAATTTCCATTTCAAGGGTTTTTTAACCAAAAGTTCTGTAAAAAATCTACTTCAAAGGAATAATTAACGAAAAATTTTGCAGAACCTTCGTAGAATGTAATGTTTGTTTCATGAAAATCAGTAATAAGTGAAGTATTTTGGAAGTAGATTTTTCTGCAGCCTAAATTTCAGTTTTATTTTATACTCTTTGTTCTCTGATTCTTAAAATAGAATTGCTTAAGCGCCCCTCAGTTTTTCTATGACAATTATTTGAAGAATACAAAATAGACAATTGCCGAAATAAAAAAAATTAGAAAAAAATTAAAATTTAAAAAAAAAAAACGAACTGCAAGGTAACTAAGACGACTTGATATGCATATGACATGAAATTAGGAGAACGTTAAAACCTTTAATATGAATGATCAAACTTAGGTGGTTTCAAAAATACAACTGGTGACTTGTGAGTAGCGTCGTCTTTAATCTCTAACTCCTATCGAAAGCGATTGTCCTTTTAATATCTGTCGTCTGACTTGCTGTACACCATTTTTCCATTTTACTTTAATAATTTTTCATTTAGGCCTTCCTTATTAGTTTTTACTGACCCAAATTGCAAATAGTGTCGCCAGAAGATTCTAGGAGGTTCTGCATTTGCTCTGTGTGCAGATAAGAAGCCACCCAGTTGCCACTGAATAAAGTTACAACGCCTTGATTGTCTTGACCAGGAAGCTGATTTTGAATTAATTTGGCTGCGATTTTGGCCAGAAAAATTAAAACCATTGTTTTTCCCGACCCTTTGCATCCCTTGACAATCAGTTTCAAAGCCTTCCGATTAGTATCTTGCAAATGCTCAACGACGGTCGAGATTATCTTTAACTGTTCTTTTGTCCACAATACGAATCTCGTTTTTGTTCTATATTTTGCTTTTGAGGCCTCCATCAAAACTGATTTTGATTCCTTTTCACTAACGAAAGCGTCAAAATTTGTCTTGTTTTTATTTGTCGCCTGAAGGTAATTTGAACTAACTTGATCGTGAATCAACGCAAGAGAACCTTCAATTGAGTTAAGTGCGACTAATCGAGCAATGAACACCTCAAATATCTCCCATAAATTTGGATCTAAATCTGGAATATCTTGAATTTTCTCAGTCCATGAAGCGGCAAATTTTTCCGGTTTCAAGTCTGATTTGGTAAAAACTAGAAGTTTGCTTTCGTTTTGTTCTTGTTTAATATTGCGCTCAAACTTTTCTTTATTGTCGTCAAACAGATGACAATAAACTGAATGAATTGGAGGAAATTTTGAAATGTCTTTGCAGCCGTATTGCATGAGCGTTCGCAGGAAGGCCGAATGATTTCTGAAATCTTCTTCAATTTTGTGTGGCGTCAACCCTTTCCCTCCTTGAGCTTTTATATTGAACAAAAACACTCCTTTAGTCGGTATAATTAATATCGTGTCAATTTCTACCTTCGCTGACTGTGTTTTAAAAATTTCTGTTGCATTTACATTCGGAAACAACATAACACCACCCCGATTTTCGTCATATTTTTCCATTAGTAATCGGTAGATTTTTATTTCACCATCCTCGCCTTTTTGAAGAGATTTGAATTCTTTTTGCTGTGCTGAGCTCATCTGGATGTTTTTCAGGAATAGTCTGGGAACTCTGGCAGGAGGAACTGATGTTATTTTTCCTGCGTCGGTCCAGTTTCTGTATTGACATCGCAACATTCTCAGGAGGGTCTCGTTATCACTGAAATGGACTCTCTGTCTTCCTGGCATGTCCAGCTCAAACCCATCGAGCTCCTGATAAAAATCACGAAAACAGCTCTCCGCCATTTTGAATGGATAATTGAAGCAGGTAAAGAAAAAATGAAAGTAACGCTTCGATGATTCAATAAAACAAAACTTGTGTTTTTTTCGAACTGTACACTTTTTGTTTTTGTTGTTTTGCTGCTGTTCAATAATGTGCTGTAATTATTCATCAAGAAAAGTTACCATCAAAACGTTTTAAGCAACGACTAGCAGCTCGTCATTATCATGTGATTCAAGTCTTATTTTAATCATACTTCAACCTCAGTGGCAGTAACATGTTAAGTCGTGTTATTAAAAAAATCCCTCAAAAACCTAGATCGATGTTTATGTTATAAGACATCAATATTAAATAGCAGCACAAAGACATTTTTAAGCGAAGCAATTTGATCTAAGGTAGAAGAATGATAAGTTTGGTTCATGTTTGCATCATATTTTCTCGCGGATCTGGTTTCTCGTTTGAATTTTTTTCAATATCACTTAACTAGAACAAATTTTGAACATTGCAATTTACGATGTTAATTTATTGCATTAAAAAAATTATATATTTCCGGGTTTCGGTTGATTAGCATTCAGTGATCAGGCGATAAAAGTTAAGTCTGTACAAGACCTTAATACTGAAAACATCAATTACTTAGAATTTCCACTTGCCCTATACAAATATTTCAATAAACACTTCAATGTCGCTTTTTCAGTATAAGCAATTAATATAGAGTTATCAGGTATTTATATACCAATCAAATGGTAATATTTGTGAGTGAGTATAAACATTTGAAACAGAAATGAAAACAGAAGTTTCAATCTTAGTTTTCAACCACTGAAATGAGCAGAAAAAGAGCAATTTTGTTTCAAAGCGTAGTTTGGTCTTTAAGATCTTCAAAATCGATTTCTGGGTGCCGTCCCGCACCGAGCACCCTTGGATTCTAATTGATTATAATGGATTCTCGAGACAAAAATAAACCATTATGATCGATTACAGATGTACAATTTAGACCACGAAATCGATTATTTTGCCATTATAATCGAAAATTTTTGAAAACAAGTAATCCATAATAATCTATTATACTCCATTTATTTTGACACGGAAATCGGTTATTTCTGCTAAGATAATCCATTATAATTGATAATTTTTGCAACAAAAATCCATAACAATTGGAATACTTTTTATTTTTTAAACTAAAAACTAAATTCGAATACTTTTGCAGAATTTTTATAAGTTTTGCGGGAAATTTGCGGAAGTTTTAGCATATGTCTTACTAAATACCATGTCTCAACGTTAGCCTCTCAAGTATTTTTTAACTTCCCCAATTAAAGAGGGGGTAAAATGGGGGCTGTCAATCATGAACCTCCCAATCAATCATGAAAATGGGGGTGGGGTGGTTGTTAAGTAACCTGGGATGGGTGGACGGGTTGAAGTAAATGGAGGAGGCGGGTTGAAACTGGAGAGGGGGGTTGTCGGGGGGTGGGGGGGTATTTGACTGGAGAGGGGGATAAATGGGGCGGAGGGTTCTGCCATCGAATATATCCCCCCTAACACCGTTCAAACCATAATTTACAAACATATCAATTTTAAATAGAGACATAAAATAAATAAATTTCATAGCAACTGCACCAAACAGGAAATGAGATAACTTCAAAAAAAAGTTGTAAATTTCACAAATAACCTCTCAAAAAAATCCATTATAATCGATTATAATCGATTATAACGGGTCATATTTGCATAAAAATATAAGGATTATAACCCGTTCTTAATCGATTATAATTTTTTAATACTGGATTACATTGAAAAAAAATTATTTAGTTATAATCCATTTTTAATGGATTATAATCATTTATTTTGTAACTTTAGAGATACTGTTATGCCAGTATATTACCATGTTATTTATGCCAGTATAATCGGTTATGATGTAGGGGCGCTCTTTGCGGGTTAGAAACCTGTAAACAGCACAACAAATTAACTTTTTTTGGTACACAAGTTATCAAGAGAAAGCTAAAAATCTTAGCTAGACATTATTCTTAGGTTGCGTAACAATAAAAAAAAATTCAAATTTATGAATAGCTTGATATAAAAACTGCTCAGCTGCTCCCCGCACCGAGCTCTCGTGGATTCTAATGGATTACAATGGATTGCTTAGTCAAAAGTAATCGATTATATTCCATTAAAGATGTAAGTTTCGGACCACGAAAAAAAAAATAACCCACTAAAATTGATTTTAATTCTTTTTTTTTGGTAAAGAAAACAATCATTTTTGCCAAGATAATACCTTATAATTGACTTTTATTGAAATGAAAGTCCATTATAATCCATTATATTTGATTAGAATCCAATTTTATTTGTAGAACTAATTTTGAGGGGGCCTAACTAAAATGGGGAGGGTGGAAGGGGGCTAAACTGGACAATGGGGGCTAAACTGAACAAGGGGTGATGGGTTGAAAAAGTAGAGGTAATAAAAATAAAAACTTTGATGTGAAATGTTTTTATTTTATGAAACGATGTACGTAGCAACTGCACTAAACAGAAAATGAGATAAGTTTGAAAACATATTTGTAAATATCATTGTTAACCGCGCAAAAGATCTTTATGTTCAACTATAAACGATTGTAATCGATTATATTGGCATGAATAATAGGAAAACTATAATCAATTTTTAATGGATTATAACCAATTATAAGGGTTTATATTGACATAAATAATAGTAGGACTAATAATCAATTTCTAAAGGATTATAACCGCTTATTTTGTTATTTTGTTATTGAGATCCTGACCAAATTATGACAATATAAACGACAATGATCCCTGGGCGCTCGGTGAGGGTCATTAGGGCAAAAAAACTCAAATTTTTAATAATGTACTTAATAGATGATCAAGGTTCAGTCAATTTTTCTCGAACAGCTTAACCCAATATCGAGATCTATTGTATAGTCAAAAAACTTATAAATTTTGA
Source organism: Symsagittifera roscoffensis (assembly GCF_963678635.1). Taxonomy (NCBI): domain Eukaryota; kingdom Metazoa; phylum Xenacoelomorpha; order Acoela; family Convolutidae; genus Symsagittifera; species Symsagittifera roscoffensis. The sequence continues at coordinate 12,309,500 of NC_087066.1, read as the reverse complement.
ACAGCTTAACCCAATTTCAAGATGTTTTGTGTGGTAAAAAAAAGAAGATTGCAGAGCAAGGAAACAGTCTGTTATTTTTTGACCTTGATATTTCGCTTTCGAAATTAGATCTTGCGTTTTTCACAAAGTTCAATGCGCTACAGACTGTATCAGGAGCGTTATAGCGTGGAAGCCCCCTTTAACTATTAGAAGTCAGCCCTCTGATACTGCAAATAAATCGATGCTGCTGAAAATTACCTTGGATTTTTTGGGAAATTTTCCAAAAACACTCATTTGCATGGTGATTTTTTCAAAATATATAGTGTTTCTGCGGGGATATGAAAGGCTAACAAAAGTGCCATTTTAATCTGTTATCATGAAATTCATTAAAAATGATAATGAACGAACTGGTTGTGGATAGGGCGACAGAAACTAAATGTGTTTGCAATGAACATGACAGAAAAAATAAGTTATTCAAATAATAACCAAGAAAACAATTTTTGTCATCATTCAGTGGGGGTTGTGTCATCAAATATATCCCCTAACACCGTTCGAACCAAACAGAGGGGGGGGGGGTGGGGTAAAGTAAACCGAGGAGGGGAAGAGGGGACGGGGTGAAGTGAGCGGGGTGAGATAGGGTAGACAGGGGGGGGGGGTAAGCGGGACGGGGGTTCTGCCATCAAATATATCCTTCTAACGCTGTTCAAACTATAATATACAAGCAAATAAACTTTACTAAGAGACAAAAGTATAAAAGTTTTTTTTTTGGAATGTAACTTTTTATGGCACGTAATTTGTAGCAACTGCACCAAACAGGAAATAAGATAAGTTTGAAAAAATATGTAAGTTTCACAAATGATTTCTCGAAAAAATCCATTTTAATCGATTATAATCAATTATAAAGGATCATATTAAAAATATAACTGGCAATAAAAACTCAGGATTATCATCGACTTTTAATGGTTTATAATCTATTAAATGGAGTACCTCGACATAAAATTAATAGAACTATAATCCATTTTTAATGAGTTATAACCGATTATTTTATAGTTTTAGAGATTCTGATTATGATATGACAAAATAATCGATTCTGATCCATGGGTGCTTGGTGTGGTATAGAAAACTGTAAACAGCGCATTGAATTAACTTTTTTGGTACACAATTTATCAAGAGAAAGCTAACTATCTGAGCTAGACCTTCTTTTTAGGTTGCGTAACAATATAAAAGCATTTAAAAGCGTTCTTTTTCCCCGAACTGAAATGAAACAAAACAAAACCAAAATTAGTTTTTGGTATATAATGATTTTTTCTCGAACAATCTTGGAGAACTACTGGAAAATTTTCACCGATAATGACTTCCAATCCATGTAAATGGTATAAAGAACCAACAGCAAAATTTTCAGTTTTAGAACATTACTATCATTATACTTTATTCATTTTTGTGAAACTCTAAGTCATGGCTTTGTCTAGATTTTTTGATAAAAAAAGTAAATAACCTGTTTGGTTCTTTGATCTTGTGTGCGCCGCAATATCCCCTGCCACTAAAAACGGAAACTAAGGAGTGCGTTTAACGGTTGGCCGGGTTATCACCCACGCTAGATCGCTCTGTCAAACTTGTTCCGTTTTTATCAAATTTGGTCAGCAAGTTATTATGAAGAATATATGGCTCTTTTCCACTCTCAGTCTGATTCGGAGCAATCATGTTGAATATAACTTACTCCTTATGCCTCACAAGTTTTTTTGCTTTCTACCAACGTTCAAGTTCAAATTTGCACTCTGAAACAAAAAAAAATATTTTTCAAAAACAACCGAAAGCAGGTGGAGGACGGAGGAGAAGAGCCATCCTTTTTTATGGTTAGTTAGCGTTCCCCATGCTTGTCTTCCACCCTGAGTTCAGCAACCTGCCGAGATAGAGACGACAGTGCTCCTTCTTTTCAAGCTTCCAGATTATCTTGTTTTCATCAACCTTTTGGCGGACGCCTTCTCTCACACTTGGTATTAGTTTATGACACCAACTTAATTTCAATTAATTTGTAAGTTGCTTTTGGATCCGATATATAACACTTGGTTAAAACTTTTTTTAAAGTTCCAAACATCAATTCTAATTTTTTCTTTCAAGTTTTGCCGAACAACCGTGATGTTGTATACATCATTTTTTTTTTTCAGAATACAGAATTTATTCATCAATTTTTTTAAACGTTTTTAGTAATTCATAATATGGGCAATTGAACAAACTCTCATCAATCTGAAGACTTTGTGAACGATTAATTGTTTCATTAACTGAATTAATGTTGATAAAACGTTTCGTAGGAACGTATCATACAAAATATATTATCAAACTACATTAGAAAACGTGGTTTTAGCCAACGGATAATGGCTTCTTGCACCATTGTCCTTAATCATCCCAACAAGGTTAACAGTTTTCAAGTGTGTCTCTGGAGTAGAAAACCATTCAGCTCGTTTTCTTAGCATTAGAATTGTTTAAGGGCACGTGTCTCCATACTCGCGATTGAGACAAACCGACTCCTCTCTGAACTTCGTCGAGTCGTTTTGCGGCAAGCGAAAATACGGTTGTCGATAACTCAATCGCTCGGTCGGAAAGTCAGGCATCACAAGCGAATCCCTTTTTGTTTTTCGTTTCGGGATAACTCGCAGTGGTGCTATAATGGACGGATGGTGGTGCGTAGCCGCAACACAGCCAACTTAGGTCTATAACAGCACGTTTATAATCGACGTTTAAAATTGGTGAATAAACGTTAGAAGGCTCAGCACGAATAGATGACGACTATCTAAAATGACGGAAAGCTGAACGTCAATCTCAACGGCAGTGAGACTGCAATTACGGCCAGCGTATAGTGAATATTAAATTCAACGGCAGCGAGGCGGCAAATACGGCCAGAGGAACGGACTATACCACTAGCTCCGATAAACGACGAAAAGGAAACTATCCCGATAAACGTCTTAACGCATTATTTTTGTGATTTGTGTTAATTTCGACGGGAAGCAACTCTAACTGAGCCCAAACCAATTAAGTTCGTTTGGCTTTATCTAACTCGGAGGGATCGGTTACCGAACACGTTTTGCGGCTTAAAAAGTGATGAAGCGATATCAACAAATTAGGGCGACTTCTTTTTGAGCTTTAGAACACAAAAAAAAAATTCCATACAAAAAAATGCATCGGTGGTTTTAGATTGCCAAATAAAATTTGCAGCATAATTAATACCTACAATTAAATCATATGGATAAATGCTGGTAAGAACTTCTAACTTAGGCTCGAAATGCCAACCCTTAATGTGCAAAATGTGTTGGATTTCCCTCAGCTGCTTTTTTGTAGTACTTCAGCAGTGTTACCGAGAATGCGGGTATCTTTTGGATTGTTCTCTTTGGTCAAACGGAACAACTAATCAACTAAAGTGGATTAAATCACTATTAAAAACGGCTGAGCCAGAAAGGTAGGCAATTTGTACAATTGTGGACCAGTGCTATTGGTACACTTTTATAGAACTTCTACTATTTTTGTCAATGATTTTTCTATTTTATGTCCAAGATGGCTGTAAAGCTGCATGTAACTGAATGATTTTTTGTCTTAGATCTGTCGCAAAACATATGCAACCGACCTGTAGAGTTTCTAGACGATAAGGAGTTCGTAAACCAGTAAACCGTTGTACGAATTATTTTTGAAGCTCACCTGACAATGGCCTAACACACTGCTGGTCAGAAAAACGCCAGACATTTTTCGGTAAAATCCGGGTAAGAACGGTGTAGGGTGCAACTAGAGCGATCGGGTCGAACACCAAAGTAACGTAGTTTAAGTCGGTACGTTGCATTATATCTTTGTTCACGCCACAAAAAAACTCTTAAAATTACATTTTTTCTTTCAATTTGATTTTTTTCGGCGTCAATATCGCTGCTCTCTGGATTCAAATTTCTCTGGTTTTAACTCTCATCTTCATTTTTTTGTGTCACTTTCGCTGTTCTTGGGGTTTAACTTTTCTGCAAAGCCTAGGAAATTGCTGACAATTATAGTCAAGCTAAGTTCTCTTAGACTTAACCAACTTACAAGTTCTTCACTGAGATTTAGTGATTCACTCGGATCGGCGGTGGAACAATCATAGACTCTACTTGCTTGAAAATTATCAAGCACGGCAGAACTTAACTCAATTGTGGGTCCTCCCGTCAGAAAAAACTTGAAGTCAGCTTGTCAGCTGGAAATACCACTACTCAAAAAAACATTTCTTGAATTTCTACTAATACTGAAAATAATGCATCCTTTTTATCAGATCGGGTCCCACCGAAAAAATTGTTCAAAGAGACACGTGAAACTTTGACGCACCGTTTAAAAAGCACCTCATCTTTTCTGGTTTGTTCGTGCTAATCACTGGATGGAGTGGGAAAAACCATCAGAGGTCGGTAGTATACACGGAATACCAACCGCGTTCGGCGCGTGCTTAAATCATTGGAACTCAAAGGACCGATTTATGCCATATCTTAGTTTTCTGAATTTTAAATGAGCAAATTCAGAGTAGTTGTTTGGCGGGATCTTATCAACACAACGCTAACCGCTTCGCGAAATTCAGCATGTAAAAAGTGTCATTTCAAGCTTGATTTTCTGATTCGCAATTACCGTGGGACTCAGATTCAAACCAAATTGTACAAACAGAGAGGTGTCCTCAACAATACAATTGAAACATTGAGATTGCGAATTTAAGGATGATGTTAGAGCACCAGTAGGAAACCAACCGATACATGAACGGACGGCAAACTGAGAATTGCGGCTTTTATCACAATGATCTTTTTTCCGCCGAATGCCGTGAAAACTGGTTTGACCTGAAGCCAGTTTGCCGTCCGCTCAGTTTGCCGTTCCGACCTAAAGTCAGAAAAGCGGTATGTAAGGGAAAGCACTGGATCTAAATGTGGATAACCCTTTTAAGATCACCGACAGTTATGGTATCAGACCTGAAGTTTGATTCATCCTTCGAAAAAGTCCTTGATTGACAATTTTATCATTATGAATTGAGTGTGTATCATTATTTGAAATCCTTAATTCCACTTGTTCTGCACTTATTTTCTTTCCCTCTCAATGATAGGTTCATTTTTTTGATAACATTTTTCTCCTGCCTGTGGTTAAGGAATTTATTTAGCAGGGTACAATCGCTCGTTTCTCTGAGAGAACAATATGAGTTTTGTGGCAATCAAGCGTTTATTGATTTTGGACTTTTTCGATAAAATAATTAGTCCGACTGAAGTTGAAAAACAGAAATTATTTTTGGCGGCAAATTTTGCTCTTTTTGTTTTAAACTGTTGTACTGGGATTTTTTTATTTCTAAAATGATCTGTACCGTTCATGTAAAACAATCAAAAACGAGATCTACAACAAATTGTTGTTGGCATTGACGTTACAACAATTAAAACTTCTATCTCGGGACCAGGAAACTTGTTAAGCGTTGTTTTATTATACTCAAACTCTGAAAAGATATCAAAAATTCAAAAATCGTGTTCGAGACAATTTTGCGGCAATTTTGTTCGACAGTTGAGTTAGACAGAGACTCTGGGTATTTTGCGTGGTTTGACCAGAAAAAACTGGCAGCAGAATTGACTTAACGGATCTTTTTGCGGAATTTCTGCAATGGAGTTAATGTCACTGGAACAAAATTTTCTCGGATTTACAATCACTTGCATTTGCGATAACAGTGTCAGGGTCCTAAAACTGACAAGACAATACGGAAATCGCCGATTGGGAAGAAGGATTTCAGTTGGAATTGTGTTAACAAGGACCGGTTTGAAACCAGCAGCACCCGGTGACAGATCAGTTTTTGTGAAGACTCAATATATTCAATAATTTTGTTCATTCAGTTTTTAGTCTTTTGACATACGGCAAAACTCTCCTCGGGCAAGTCTAACGATTTTGGTATCTCTTTTCTTGTGTCCTAAAATGTTGCATTCTCAATTAATGCGGCCTCAACCAATTTAGCTTGATTCTTCTCGGCCATTTTTTTTTCAGTTTTAGTTAGTTGTTATCCTGTTTCATTAAAATTTACCCTCATATTGTTGTTCTGCTTTTTCACGGCGTAGTTTTTGCACTTATCGGTTCTCAACTTCTTTGGCTAGAAATCATTGACGCAGATAAGTACTTCGAAGTTTCACCATGAGTTTTGTTTGATGTGAATGCAAAGCTTCGAGATTTAGAAGAAGCTAAGTGGCTAAGGATCTGTTGGCGTCAAGCTATTGTCGTTTCTAAGCGAGAACTCCATCGTTTATGTTTTTAATTAGCTCCAACGAATGTTCCAAGGCGGCTTTGTCTGAATCTTGATAGGTTAAAAAGAGGATTTCTTTTATTTTAAATTGACTATTTTAATTTCGAAGGTTTAAAGCCATTTTACAAAAATAATAGCTTGATATTTCTTATCAGTGACCTCGAGTATGCCCTAATGATTTATGGCAAGCTCCTTTTCTTGCTTGGTTTTTGCTAATGCAGGGCGATTAACCATCTCGTCAAAACTGGATGTCCTTGCTGGTAGAGACGAGGGGACCTTAGAGGCAAGCAAAGATCCATATCCATTATCAAACGAGTAAATACTGTGAGCTTTAGTCATTCGTAAAAAACGAGGTAAGAAACTAACACAATTCGAATTAATTCTGGTTGAAGGAATTCTTGTTATAAGCAGCCTAATCTGAACAAAAAACCTAAGGTTAACAGTTAAAAGACGCCTGCAACTCAATAGTTTTTTTTTCAATCAATTGAAATAGTTGAAAGCGCTTAATTGTTAATTTAAACAGAAATGTTTGATTAAACTTTAAAAAGTTCTTTAAATTAAAACGGAAAACCTCTTTTATCCGGGCATTTTGGGCGGCCAGTTAGGTTTATTTTCTTTTGAAAGCTTTCCAATGATTGTTGCCTTATTTTTTAATTTAACGTTTTGAAATACGGATTCGAAGTTTTGGATGTATCAGAAAGTTTGCCTAGATTTCAAAAAGCGAGCAATTCGATTCAAAGCTTTGTTTTGTTTTGGTTGTTTTCATCTTCGGAGTTTTATTTGGAGAAACCAAGTGGTCTAACACTGACTTAGCTAAAGGAAGAGATTATTGAGATAATTATTAGTTCTCTTCTGTTAGCAAAAAACGATTGCTATCATGAGGTTTCTTCTTTATAAGGAGACAGTTTAATTGCAAAGCAAATAAACCTTTTAAAAGTGTATCTATTAGGATACAAAAGTTATTTTCAACCTATATCTCAACTTTAAGGGTTGAGATTGTGTAGCATTAAATGAAGATCTTGATTTGGTGAACGCTACGTCAAGTTAGATAACTGTGAAGGTAGGACTCATAGAAGTAAAAAAACTTGAGTTTGAAATAGTCCGCGGATGGAATGTTCGCCTAAATCTAAGCTTAAACAGTAATGTACACTCAACGGTTACGAGCTAAAGCGGTACTTTTACGGACTGAATGTAAACAGGCCGGTTTTGAAGCGGCCAAGTTAAGCATATTGATCTGAAAATCAGCCAACCTCTGCGAGTAAAACAAAGGTAAGAAATCATTCAAACAACAAAAAAAATGGCTGAGGCAAAAATTTTGAAAATTTTGGAACACCAAAACCAAAATTTTTGGATGTGTTTCTACAGTGGGCGACGAAATTGAAGTTCTGGTCGAACTTTTTCTTGTGTGCTTACAAATTATTTAACTCTCTTGATAATTGTTTTTTGAAAAACGTTTTTTTTTTAGGTTTTTGGAGTTTTGATTCAAGTTAGTTGAACGAATATTTGTTTCGGCGTGTAATCAAATTTCATGTTGTAAAACTTACTGCATTAAAAACGGATCGAAACTCAACGTTCTTACTATTTTTTTTTACTGTTTTGATGCTAACGTTCTTCAATCTCTTTGGTGTCAGCCGATCTCAATCTGATGATGGGTCTGTGTTTTCGATACTTTCTTGACCATGTACAATAACCGTTTTGATGTGACCTTCAACAACATACAGTATTTACTTTTGTAACGCGATATTTGTTGCTCTTCGTTAAGTTTGATTGAGGGTAGTCAACGCAACTTGTAAATTATCAGGAAAGCCGGATGACGGATAAAAAGATTTTGGCACATAAACATTGACTTTTCACAGCTAATGGCCACTTTAACGGTCTATACTTGAGTTTTGACATAGTTTTCATTTTAACCAAATTTTCTGTTTTTGTATTCAAAAAAACTGCCTTTCCCCCCTAAAAATTACTTTTTTGTCCCAATAATTAGCCTGACTCCCGAGCATCATTTTTCGATATTAGGGACGGGAAAAGATTCAAGTAAAGCTTTTTCCAAAAAAAAATCTAGATGTTTTCGAAACTACTTTTTTTTCATAGTTTAACATTTCTTTACAACATTTCATGATTTCAGTAATTCAGAATTTGGGCTTTTGAACAACAATTCATCAATTTAAACATTTTTTAATTTGAACAATTCTGTATTTCATAGGTTGTTGCGTTAAGTAGAGGCTGAATTAAAACCAATTTCATCAACTAAAAACAATAAGTTACAAATTTTAAGCAAAAACCGAAACCAGACTTAATTTAGTTCATGTTTTAGAACATAATGTTAAAGGGGTTTTCTTAGGACAATTTTTTTTAAACCATGCCCAAAGTTTTCATATCAAATGACTATATTGTTATAAAACGTACGGTCTCTTTTACTTTTCCCCACCTGAGATGTTTCTTTAGTCAATCTTTTGCTCACATTCTTTTAATGTTATACTATAAAATGTTTTATGCGAACTTATTAGGCCATGGCAAACATAATTGGACTTTTTATTTAACCTTGTAATCCAACTGTTAGACCGGAAACTTGATGCATACATGGGGGGGGGGGTCTATGGTAGGTATACTTAGCACGCGTTAACTTATCTGAAAAAATCCTAGATCCGTCCGTGATAAAAAAAATGCATAAAAAGTAATTGTCGAACTAGACTTTAGTAGTCAAATCGCTGTTTAACTGGCGAGCGCTCACCAGCTAAATTTTTTGTTTAACAAAATAGGTTCTCTAATCCAACACTATTCGATCAGCATTTGCAAGATTATTCAGTGGTCTCTTTTGCATATTCTATGTTTCATCTAATATGCGTAATTTCGATTTTTATCAATAAAATAAGTCTAGCTAAAAAAGGTTCTGGTTTTTGCTGTAATTTCAACTCTGACATTACGTTTAGTTAAATTATTGTTTTGTATCCACCTTTAGTTGTTAATGAGATTTTTTTGCTTCAAGCTGGTAGTTCAAAAAATTGTCATCTTTGCTTAGATTCTTAGGCTGCAGTTTCTGCCGAAACAGGATGCGTTTTAATGAAACAGTCAATTGTTTATGTGTTAAAAAGTTTTGAGTCTATTTAGCTTAAGTAGCTTTTAATTAAGTTTTCAGAAATGGGTTTTATCCTCTAAATTGGTATATGTTTTCAGCTACTTCAAATGGGAATAGTTGAGTTTCAATGATTAATGATTATTTAAAATTAGTCTAGTGTTCTCTGTGTAGATGCAAGTTCCAAGTAATTTTACCATAGCAGGGCAGCCTATATCTGATTGTTCATTTTTGTTGAAGTTTTTTACTCTTGTTTATTCATTTTCTTTTACTCGCAAAATAAACCGTTTTTTGAATGTTTTCCATTTTTAACTCTGACTATAACTGTGTATCGAAGGCTTGTATCACAATTTTTTTGTTTATTCCTTTTGATTTGACGAAGGATTATTGTACTTTTGGTTTTATGATGACTAAACTAAGTCTTTTGATAGTGCTGGTAAATTGGCGTTACGGAACAAATCACGCGAACAACGGATAATATAATGAAAGGCTTTCATCGAAACTTTCTTGTGTTTCTCTTTACTGCCCTTTGAAGTTTGGAAGCAGTAATTTTTTTGACAAGCGTGACAGGTGATTTTTTTTACCGAATTTTGATTACTTGAGCTCACTTTTTTCAAAATAATTCTCTAATACTAAAGGTGAGAAAAAAAAGTATTTTAAATTTTTGATTGAATTTTTTCCTCCTTTTACTCCTTTAGTTGTTTCTATTTGTAAAAGAAATTAAGAATTAAATTTTCAAAAATAATTATCATAATATAGATGAGAGCAAAAGTTTTTTAAGACTTTTGACTGAAATTTTTTTCCTGTTCTTATTCCTTTAGTTGTTTTTATTTCCAAAATCAATTTTTTTTCAGAAATAAAGTACCACTATCGAAATAGTTTTATTTTATCAAAAATGTTTCGATTTTGATTTTTGCCATTAATTGTCATTGAGACGTTTGAGAAGTCTTATTTTCCAATTATGGCTTTATAAGGTCTTATACAGCCTTGTTGAGCACTATTTAATTATGGCTGCGTTCTGATGATATAGAATGATTTCTATAGAACTCACTGTATTTTCGTCCCAATGTCTGAGATCTCCTCATTTTAATGCTGCGTTTCACGTTTTCTTATTGTTCCGACTTTCGTAACGAAAGTAACAGAATGTCTGTGCTCAGGATGTTTTTTTTTTTGACAATTTTCGACTTTTAAATAGCCATTTTTGACGGAAAAATTAAATATCATTCAAAAGGCATGGTTGTCTTCAGCCTAATTTTAAAATGATATGTTAAATTTGGTATTCTTTGTAAAGTTATGGGGGTTTAAGGATTGCCATTTTGACAAATTTGGGATACTTAACGCTCGATATATTTCGCACTTTAATCGCGTAAGCGGAGAATTAATCCTTCAAAGAAATCGTTCCAAATTGGTTGAAGGAAGCTTGTTTGCCATAATTGATTTGTTACTAAGAGCAAACTTGATCACTTTGTACTTTTAAAGACAAGTGGGTTGATGATTTCTTCTAAATCTCAAATTTAAAAAAAAAATCATTTTAATTTATCTTACATACAATTCTATCATGATTTACTGCTCCATAGATCTTTAAAGCCAGTCGGAACACTTAGTGCTTCGCCCTGATACGAGCAGTCTTCTTTTCTTTGTCCTAAAATATCTCCGAAAAAATTGCCAAAGGTCGTTTAGGTTTGTAAACGTGTTTAATTCAACGTCTTTCATGGTGTTCTGATCAGTAAAACTGATCAGAATAAATAATTAGTTAGGAATTACTTATGTATGTATCATGAGTATCTATGTTAAGCGTTTTGAATTTAAAATCTAAGAACAAATAAAGACTGCTCGTATATCAGAGCAAAGCCTTGAATGTTCCTACTGCCCCTCAATCTATATAAAATTTGGAAAGTATCAAAGATCAAGACTGCAAATTTGAGTCGTAGCAATTTAAAATGACCAATTAGCAAGCCTCATATCAAATTGGGAATCATTTTGTTTTGCGGGATAAACCGCGACGAATAAATAACTTGCTTTATCATTGCAGAATTATGGATAAATCTACAAAGTGTGCATAAATTAGTCCAAAACTTGGCCAAAAACTTTTCAAAAAATGATCGGGGGTAAAAATATCCTTTTAAATTTGGTTTCAGGGAGTCAAGAAGACATATAATTTTGTGTTAAAAACTATCATTTTGATCGCCAAAAAATGACACCATAAAATGATAAGAAAAATCACACCAAGCATAAGTATTCCGCTTTCAATAAAAAAAATTTACGAAGTATTTATTGTTTGATAAATTCAATTTGAGTTATTTTTAAGCTTAAAAAACACTCGTGGAGTTTAGTCGTATCCTGCAAAACCCGATAAGCAAAGAGAGTGCCGGAAAAACCTATATCAAGTCAATGTCCTCGTCCCGCCGTGTCATTAAATAGTTTTACGATATAATTTCTAGCTATATAAGCTTAGAGATAAAAGAGCCTAAAATATAAAAGTTTTTATGCGATGCCATAATGCTTACAGATATTAAAATAGTTGGTGACGAATATCCTAATTTTCGTCAGAGTATGAACAAAAAGCGTTAATTTTAGCTCCCCAATGGGAGCAATAATTGATCGCTAAAATTGTTTCCTGAAATTGCCTTTCAAGTTTGCAGTCATAAAATTGTTTCTAAAATTGCTTTCAAAAATTACTCACTAAAACTGCTTTCCAAAAATACTTTAAATGAATTGCGGCAATTTAAGTAGCACTCTACAGTTTTTTTGCTTTTAATTTGATTAGTTTCGCTGCATTCACGTTTGAAATAAGTTTGGCGCCAATTTATACTGATTTTGGAGTGGGAGGCGCGCCAAAAAACGCAAATGTTTGGTCAAAACATTTTCAAAAAACCCAAAAACTGCCTTTTGACCAGTTTTTCAAACATTTAACAAATTATTTAGCCAGCCAATAATAATAAGCACTTAACAGTCTTTGCTTTCATTTTGGATAGTTTCCTAGGTTTTACGTTTGAAAGAACTTTGACGCCAATTTATACTAGTTTTAAGGTGGAAGCGCGCAGACAAAACGCAATTTACAGGTCTGATTTTTTTCAAAGAAATCCCAAAAACGGCATTTTTGACTTATTTTTAAAACAATGTTTACAAATTCTTAAAAATGTGCCATATTGGGGTCCTTTAAAGTGTTCTGGGAGCAAATCTATTTTGTCGACCTAGGAAAAAAGAAAAATCAAATTTTCTAATATTCGCGAGGGCAAAGCTTTTCGCATCTGCACCGGAGGCAAAGCTTTTTCTGGCAAGCACTACGCTTCAACATCATTATATTATGGCACCAATTTTTCCTTTTACAAAAAATTGGTTGACATAAATTCCTGGTTCAACCTATTGAAATGGCTCCTGGTTTGCAAAGACAAAAAAAACGATTCATAAATAAGTTTTCTCGCTTTCTGTGGTTCAAACTTGATTGGATGCAGCAGTACATTTTTGCAACGTAATCGGAACAAATAGAAAAAACTTGGCAGCAAATAAAACGAGTTTGCAAAAATTTAAGCAGAAATTACAAGACCTGACATTTGAAACATATTCAATAAAAATTAGTTAAATTTAGACGAAATGGCGTACTTCATTATCAGTTGAATTTTTTAGATTTTGATATAAAGCAATTTTTAGTCTCTGAAATTATCAATAAACTTCATGTTTTTGAAGTTTTTTGTGATTGCTGCAAGAGCGATCTACAAGATGAGATGGGTTCTTTTGTTAACAAAAAAATGCATCTGAAAAACCTGCAATCAGTTTTCACGAAACTACAGAAACACTTTCTGGTTGTACCACTCTCAATGTTCTGATCTCTGAAAATGGGTAGTGAGTTAGTTTTCGGGTGGTTTTTTTTCCAAAAAAGTTGACCAATTTCAATAAAGTTCAGATGGGGTTGAATAATGTCATAGTATATTCAAGACCGTTCAATTGTCCTTTGATCGACGCAGAAATGAGTCTAGCTAATTAGTGTTTTGATAAACAGACTGTCCCTTTTTCTCCCTTTTCGTGCAAAACGTAGCGAAAAGTTTGAAGATAACTATCGAAATATATTTTGTACCCACTTACTTATCTTGACACTGAGATCAATTGTAACGAAATTCCTTTCATTTATTTTTGATGATCAACATTTAGACAGTTTAGTTTGAGACTCGCGTCTTAATCCAATTGAGACGAGTGCAAATAAACATTACAAGCTGAACTGAAAAAAAATATCAGCTACAGTAGTTTCCATATGCAACCAATGTGTGTTATTAAATTCATGTTATCGAAGTAGCTGAAAGATTGTCAAATTCTTAGAGTGGATTATTGTTTGCAGTTTACAGTTTTTTAATTTATTGCGCTATTTTTTGATGTTATGTCGCTTGTGAGTGATACGTGCATCTTCAACTCGTCAGTGATTTTAATCCCTTTTCTCTTCTCAAAAACACTAAATTTTTGTCCAAACTAATTTTACAAAGAGTTTGCAACAGCTTGTGATTTAAAAATATAATTGTTTTTCATAATTTTCACATATATTTGAAAATAAATTGGATTAAAATTTCAAATTGTCATTCTTTCCAAACATTTGAACTTACAGAAATTTGAAAACAATTAAAAAAAAAAGCGGTTTAAAAATTCAAATTGTATTTTTTTCCGAACATTTAGTTTTCAATGAAAGCAATCTTCAAAATTCATATGGAAGGTAGCTTTTGAAAAAGGTGGTTTTTGAACTTGATTTCTTTCAAATTATGGCAAGCAAACTTGACTTACAAAACAATTGAGAATTATTTAGTCAAAAATGATGCTGCAACCCATCAAAATAAACCTAAACCACTCACTGCTTGAGAACAGTTATTATTGCGGCTACCATTTGTATTGCAATAGACAATTTGGCTTTTTCAAACTGAAAAATTGCTTCTCTAATAAGCAAATATTCTCAGCTGTATTTTTTGTTCTGGCCTGAAGAAAGCGGAATATTTATATTTGGTGTAGTTTTTCAACTCAGTCATTTTTCGGCGATCAAAGTTACAGATAAAAAAATTATGCCCCTTTGAGGAAACTCTCTGAATCAAATTTAAAAAATATTCTACCTCTGATCAATTTTTGCTCAAGTTTTGGGAGCTTGAAGATTGCCAATTTGTCTATGAACTGGACTAGTTTATGCACACTTTGAGTATTTTATCCATAATGCTGAAAGGGTAACGCGAATTATTTATGCATGGCGAATTATCCCACAAAATAAAAAATTATCCAAATGGAATTGAGGCTAGCTAGTCGGTCGTATTAATTTTGTACGACTCAAGTTTTCAAACTTGATTTTTGATTTTGTTGACAGTTTTTCAATATTTTTTCCCAAAAATCTAATCGATGTAGTTTGCGGGGCAGTCAGAACGTCAAGGGTTTTGCCCTGATAGAAGAGCAATCTTTTTTTAAAAAAATAATTTTTATCAAGCAGAACATATAGAAAAATTAAAGAAATAAACTAGTCTAGACCGCAACAAACAATTCTTTAATTTTGATTGTCACGTCTCCAAAATACTAAAACTGGAATAAGTATTGTTCAATGTTTTTGTGCAATTCAAAAAAACGAATATTTATTTTTCAATTTTTTTAATGATTCTTCAATTATTTAACAATTATTTTTCGAAAGAATTGTTATTCAATTTTTATGCAATTCAAAAACTAAAAAAAAAACAATTTTTGAGCGATTCAAAAAACTGCATTCGCAAAATAAATGAAAAAACGTAGAAACATATATGAAATGAAAGAATTCAGATCTGAAACTCAACAAAAAGTACGATATTGAAAAAGCTGGAATTGTGTGGCGGATTTAGGGCCGGGGAAAAAGGCGAGTGGTAGTCTAGGACCTCCTCTTCTTAGGGATTTGATCCCCTCAGCAACCAAAGAGTACCCTTTGATAATATTTTATGACATGCCAATATAAACTATTTTTGAAGGGAGCGCGCGCCGTAAAAACGCTTTTTTTTGTCAAAAACTCCCATAAATGTTTCAAAAATTTTTTGAACTGTTTTTCAAAGATTTGTCCTTTTGTTCCTTATACTGTTCTGGGATTGCTCGAAAAATTATTTTTGGTCGGCCCTAAAAAGCTCGACAAAGATTTAGAAAATGTTTTACGCCTGCTTGCCCCGAAATTGGGGGACAAAAATGGTTGAGCTTTCGACAAAATTTAGATGTTTTTACAATGTTTTATATACGATTATATTTCTTCATCTTGAAAAAAAGTACGTTAATAGTCCATTTTAATGCCATTATGATTGATTCAGTCTGATTTTAGTGGAGACTCTCAAAGAAGAAACTAAAATAACCTTTCATTATCCATGAAACTCTACAGTGCGCATGGGCCGCTTTAGGGGGGTGATATTCAGACGACCCCCTGCTAATTCAAAAGGTTCCCCCTTTGTACTAATTTGAGATATCCATTTTTTAACCAAGAAAAGCGCGATTTTTGATAAAAATTTTCCAAATTTTTCGTTTTTGGCTTATTTTCCCACTATTTTGCTTGCGGCGTGGCCAAAAAAGTGTCTTTTAAGTGGTTTGGGAGAGCTCGGAAAATCAAACAAAAAAAATCGACAAATTTTTCGAACTTTTTTGATGATCCGCCCCTTCCCATTGAGAAAAACCTAGATCGGTCCCTGACTGTGGGTACAGGAAAGAAATTAAATTTGGAGCCTAGAAAAATATCAATGAAATTGAATTTCCCTCAGGAATTAAAATACTTTTTTTGTAAACCAGAAATGCTGAAATATGTTTTTCCAGAGTTCGTACAACCTAGATATTTTGCAGAAGTGTTATTAAGCAATTCCAAATTTTTCAGTTATTACCCAGAAAAGCCAGCTTGGAATTAATAAACAGTCTTGATAGTTGTTATTATTTACAGATAAGACTTAGCTTCCTGAATATTGAAGAAGGCAAATGAAAGCAAATTTTGTTTGACAAAAATTGTTCCCTTGGTCAGATCAAAACCGAAAAAAGTTGCTTTGACATGTTTTCAAACAACAAAAAATTTGGAAATTTTTTGCGCTGAATCGTTTTAAGGGGAGGATTTACTCGGTAGGGAGAGTGTGGAGTAATTTGTTTGTTCGTAATAGATTATACTATTGAACTATTATCTTTTGAGTTCTCTAATTTGAACAAAAAAATGATTGCTCGAACAACTGTGAACATCAATATTTTGATCTGAAATTAAACCTGATAATGAAATTTTAGTTACTTTTGTAAGTAAGAAACTCAACGAGTGGTAGATTATTACATTATCTAACAGAGAGCTGCAAATACATTTACTTCAAATTTTTTCGTCTTTATGTTTGCAATTGCTAATGATTTAGAGTTTGAAACTCTTTACTTTTGATCTACGTTTCATATACAACTTATTACTAATTTGCGTACCATTTCAAAAAAAAATGTATCTGATTTTGTTTATTTTGAAAACAATTTTTTCCTTTGGTGATTCGTATTTACTTGTTAATCAGAAAATGTCTCAAACTCCGATTACCAATAAAGCAACCATAGCAGAAGGGCGGTTCAAAGGTATCCACCCGACTGGAACTTCACGACCATTTCTCCGGATTACGAGGCTCCGTATAATAAATATTTCCAGCCGTACAAACCTAGATTGACGTTTGGATTCCACATTCAAAAGATGCGGACTGTTTCTGAGATTGAGAAAATATTCTCGTTTGATGCATCTGTGACGGTATGGTTGTTTATTTGCAAAATTCAATTAGATTCCACATTAAATTTATTGGTAATTTTTACTTAGTGAATGGTAGTTTGTGTGTTTGTGGATAGTGGATCTACAGTTTATGTAATAAAAAAAAATTCAATTTTCAAAATTGTTTATTCGAGGGCTTTGTTGTATTCAAAAACTTATTCATTAATTTTCTTATTTTCCTGGAACTGCTAGCGTCACAATCCTGAACAAACTTCATTGTTTGAAATAAAACTATCGAACTGTTTTGTAGGCCACTTGGAACGATGCTCGCCTGCCACTGTATATCAGACAAGACCGCTGGACCCGTTCTTCTGCTATAGATTCTGACTCTAGCATTCTTAACGACATCTGGCACCCGAACATCAAATTTGACCCACTGGTCTCAGTTGAAGAATCAGAAGCAAGCAGTAAAGTGTTAATTGGTACAGATGGCACAGTTAGGATGTCTAAATTTGGACGGTATACTTTCACGTGCGACATGGACTTGATGTATTTCCCTTTTGATTGACATAAATGTGTGGTAATTGCTGATTTTTGTAGAAAATTTTCTGTTATTTTGTCAGAAAAACCAAAATTCACGTTTTTTGTTATTGATTAGGACGTTTTTAATCAAAATTTTGCAATGAAAATATGCAGTTTTGTCTTCAAATAAAAAATTGTACTATTAGGAGCGATAAAACGATTAAATGTGACCAGTATTGAAGCTTGTCAGTTAAGTTTGCTGATTCCCAAAATATCTTGGTTTTTGAATATAAGAAACTGCAGTTGCAATAATTAGTATGTTTTTCTCTTAGCTTATTTCTAAATTTCAATATACATGACACAAAAGTATCTATATGAATTGACTTCTCATTCAGTTTTCAAGTATTTTGTTTGTAGTCCAGTTTTTCGCACAACAAATTTGAAAAACGTTTTTTATTGTTTTTCTAAATTTTTCTCGTACAACGATTTGTTGTGCAATTGAATGAGTGAAACTTGACGTCGGCTTTAATTAAAAAAAAACTTGCTCGGATTAAGGCAAATCATCAAAAGTTCTGACTAGCCTCTAAACTCGAGAAAACATTCTGCTGTGTTTGGCCACTGCAGTGACACATTATGTGTCTTGTAGCTAGTGAAGAAAAATGCTTGTATCAATTTAATTCCGATTGAGCTGTTTTTCAACTTTCACTATAGTAAAAAAAGTACATGCATTTAAAAATGAGTTTTTTTAACCCATTCTGAAATGCAGTTGTCAAATTAGTCTCAAACTGATATTTTTTGCGAAAAACAAGACAATGTCGTTTCAACTTTGAGCCCAGTAATCCATGTGGTTCAGACTGTTGAAAAATTTTTGAAAGTTCCTGATTAAAAAATGTCTGACGAAACCACTTCAAATACAATTATATCACCATTTTCTCCAACCAACAAAATTTTTCTTAAATTCAAGAAAAACTCTTCTGCGAAACCAACTTTTTTGTGGTTTAGATAATGATTGCTGCGTACAAAATTGACATCGACTTGGGCCTTATGTTGAAGAATTTTGAGCAACGGTTCACTATGAGACCTGATCAAATCATCGGGAACTTACAGTTTGACAACCTAAATTACTCTAGGGATCACAAATGCGAGGTCGCTGCTATTGTCGAGTACACAAAGTACATGGAACATGCATTGTTTTTACGATTCAGCCGAAACCCAGCGTATTATACGCTAACTCTTTTTGTCCCAAATACAGTCCTCACTACTTTAAGGTTAGTCAAAACTGGCTTCAATGAAACACATTTCGAAAAAAATATAGCTTCAAAATAGTTTCCAATAGCAGATTTCAAATTTTTAGTCTTTTTAAATAACAGAAAAATTTGTTCTCAACTATCAACCATCTTTTTCAAAGGGAGTTAATTTTCTATAAGAACTCCCAAATACTTGAAACAGCAGGCAACAATAAATTATCTGTTCCCTAAAAATGGGGACTATTCTCATGCGAGAATAACGGAATGAGCGAAGGACCGAATGCGCAAAAAACTCCTGTTTGAAAGACCGAATACAGTCGAAAGTCAATTTTTGAAAAGAAGCAATTGTCATTCAATTTAAATTAATTAAATGAAGCAACATTTTGCTTGTTTCACAACAAAATCTTTGAAATATAAAATTGTTCCAATTCGGCGGAGGTCAGTAGTGACAATTTGAATATTTTGCATTTTACTGCCATTTTTATATTCGGCCAATATCAATTTTCAGTCCCTGGAAATGTTTACTTTCTTTCCAAATTTTGGATTAATGAAATCTGATTAGCTGATTTTTAATTTCGCGCATTAGGGTCCTTCACGTATATGGGATTACACCCTGAAAATTACTTATGTGTAATCATTTTGGCTTTAGAAGTTTGCACTCTGTAAAAATTGATAGTTAGTCGGTTTTGTGTACAACTTTTAAAAGTATAATCCATTTAAATTATCGTGATTACACAGGTATCCGGAGTGTCAGGCGTTTCTTTTTTTTTGTATTATAAGCAAATTATACTTTCCTCCTGCAAGGCTGCAAATGTCATTGACATAGAACATAGAACATAACAAGGAATCCAAATTATAGAACTTTTCAAAAATTGAGATTTATTGTCTTGTCTCCAGTTACTTAAGTTGGGTTGCAGGAATGGCTAATTTTTTTTAACGAGTTCTGAATTGATTGATCGACTGTGTCAAAAATTTTCTCATTTACATCAACGGAAAATCGAGATAAAAACTTAATAATTCTAAACTATTGATATTTTTTTGGTTGGGTTTGATTTTTCAAAAGTATTGATCAACTAACCTAGTTAATTTAAGGGTCTAAATATAATAAATTTTATCTGTTTTCTGGTTGTGTTTTTCTAACTTTACAGCTATCGTTTAAAACATCAGAAACTAAACAATTGGCTGAAGAAGAATTAAAAAACACAGAATTTTCAGGTCCCTAAATTTGTTAAATTTTGTAACTGCTGACTTCGTGGCATCTAGATTTTTTGATTTGTAAATTTCTTTTTATTCTACTGGAGTTGATTTATTAACAAACAAATTGTTTCATATAGGTCTAGTTTTGCATAATTGAAATTATGAAAGCTTCTAATTGCCAGTCCATAGTTTATTCGCCTAATAAACTTTCGAGTTTTTTAACGTATCTTTTAAAATCTGAAGTCGAAATTTTTCTTGAATAAATATCAGCGCCGTAAAAAATTTTGAATTGCTTTCTGAACTGGTTTTTTATCAATTTTTGCGTTGTTTTCATTTAGTCGATTTATTACAGAGCACTGGTTTTTGCATCAATTTTCTCGAATTTTGTTCGATCACCTTTGTGACATACTAAAGTTTATCTTTTTTCATGATCTGTTTGTCGAATTCATGATATTGCGAAAAATGATATTGGGTTTCCATTCCAGATTGCACGCTGTATTTGTATTTAATATAACAACTAATATCATGATAATTTGTTGAACGTTTCAGTTCGAACTGAGGATCCAGATTAAAAGTCGATGAGGCGAGTTGTTTTCATTAATATTATTTTGACTTTATAATGTAAAAATGTTTTCAAACAGGCTTGATCGAGGTATTTAATATTTGTGTGATTTTCAGCAGAGTCCTGAATCAGCCAAATGGTCACTGTAAATTTCAATAGTTAACTGATGAATGAAGTTGCCTAAATTTTAAACTTCAAGATCTAGGCTCAACAAATTTTGTGTGTCTGTTATTTTTCTGAAAGTTTTCAATATCATTTACTACTTTTTGACACTTTTCTTGCAAAACAAACAACTCTCTTTGTTTTTACAAACCCTACTTTCAGTAAAGATAGTCTGATAATCATGTATTGCTTGCAATTACAACTGATTCCTATTTCAAATGTCCACCTTCACATAAAACAACAAAAAGCGAGCTTTAAAGAATCAGTATACTTCGACTTCTGGAAAACCATCATGGCATCTACGTTAATGTACAGAAAATGTGTTCTTTTTTCTGAAAAATACCACACTTTTTACTCATCAAACTGACCGCTTTTTTGGAAAAAATAGAACAAAAAGCGTTTCTTCTCAGTTTTGGAGGGTCAGTTTTAGAGTTTTTGTTTACTGTTTTAAGCGTTTTTGTTTTAGAGCATGTTAATTTTTTGTTGGTTATGATGAATGTAGACTTTGCACTTGTTAGATACTAGATGGTAACAATGTCTTCAACAAGTTTACGCTTTGCCTTCAAATTTTTTTCAGCCTTCAGCGTCACTTTGTTTTGACACTGCTCGGTGGTTCATTTTCAACAGTTTTCAAACTAAACTTAGACATATCTGCAGAAGTTTGCTTGTTGTTAAACCGTGGATGAATAAAAGTGATTCATTCTAGAATGATGTCATTAAAACAGGCTAGAAAAAAATTGTTGACCACATTGTCCACAACATAGACTTCACTCAATGCTAGGTCTCACCCATTTTGAAATCCTGGCTGACACTTGTTGGTTGCTTCTATGTTGAACTATGGCATATTGTTCAAAATCACTCTATTATTATATACCAACAAAAAGTGTGATTACGATATTGAGGTTTTTTATTGAGTTCTTGAGCATAACTGATTTTTACGCACCGTAAAAAGTTTATCTGAAATGGTGAAATTAACTTTCAGGGAAAATTAGGGTTGGTTGTTTTGTCAAGATCTCTGCAAAAACTTTCTATAATAGTTTTTCTTTAAGAATCTTTCAGATCAATTTTGCTTACTTTTCTGCTATTTTGCAGATTAAGTTTTCAGAACATGCATTTTTTTTCAGATAAATTGCTGAAAATAGTGGCATCCATTTTGATGGAAAACGAGAATGCTGGAAAGTTATGAAAGAAATGATAATTCGAAAATCTCGAACAAAGCTCTAAGTATCCAGGCAATTGTAGTACTGACTGATTATATAATAAGCAGATACGCTTTTGTTAAAATTGCGAAAGCAAAATCGGGTAATTGAAAAATATACATTGCTTCAAAAACACCAATTTTACAAAAGGATGACAAGGAAAACAAAAATTCCATTGTGTTTATGCACGGATTGTTCAGCATATTTTGATGTGCTGCTATCTATATTTTCTGATAATAATGATATCATTTCTGTGCAAAAATCAATTAGCCTATAAGAACGTATAGTGATTCGAATTGGTTGAACCTTTTTCAGCATTTCTACCCTTCGTCACGGAGCTACAACCAGTGGAAACAAGTTTTTTCATAATTGTTGCAAATAAATGCAAAAAGCTGAGATAGCTAATCCTTCAATTGCTGATTAATTTTCCACTTCAAGGTTTAGACGACAATTTGCTTCTACTAGACGACAATTTGCTAATTTTTAAGCAGAGTTTTGTTTGTGCGCCATACTAAAACAGTGTGTCATGGGGTGCACCAATGAATCAGGTCTTTTAATTTTATTTTTATTTTTGGCACAGCTGGGTTGTACTGTGGATAGAGCCATCAGCTCTACCCGAGAGAGCCAGTATCTGCATCGCTCTCATCTTGGCACAGGTCATCCTCATCGTTGGCGAGGAGCAAGGGTTTCCCCAGTCGACCGAATTTAAGGTACAAAACATACTGCTCATTTAATTGGGCTGAACTCAAAATAACAAATCTGCCTGTCTTACAAGTGCACGTTTTTTCTATGAAAAAAAAACTATGATTACGATTGAATGACTTTTTTTGGAATAACTTTTTTTGGAAGAACGAAAACTTAAGGTTGAATTGCCTCAAAACAAGCTTCGAAAAGAAGCAAATGTTTTTTTTTGTTGCAACTTTTTTTTCAGAAAATAGATCAAATTTTTGTCAATAACTTGTGTGCTGTAACTGAAAACAAACACAAGCACACAGCAAAAAATTAAAAAAATCACGTTTTTTTTTCATAACTTATCGTAAAAAGCTAGTTAATTTAATGAAAGAATGCTCTGGTCCTTTATTTCGCATGTACAAAACAAAAACTGCATTAAGAGATTAAGTCAAAAATTATAATTTAATTCTTGAGCAATAAAGTAGCACTAAGCTTCCAACGATTGGCGCCAAAAAATTAGGCTACAATTTTTTGCAGCCGATCGCAAAAAGTACTAAATTTTGAAAAATGAAGAGCACGCAACCCATTTCAAAAACAAGTTCCGGTGAATCCGAAAAACAAAGCTTGAAAAAAAAAGATTTTTTTTTTAAATTTCCGAGCCAGTTGACTACAAATTTAAACAACAAAAAGTTAATTTGCATGCAAATTATATATTTTAGTTTTTTGATAAACGGTTTCTATGTACAAAGTTGTTTTCGCCTCACAAAAATTTTTTATTGTTTATTTGATGAGTTCTTGAATATATTGGATATTTTTTTGTTCTTCCTAAAAATGCTATTCATACAATCATCATAGAATTTTTGCATAGAAGAATGTTTCAAATTATTAGACTGGCTTTTTGGGTTGATGTTGGTCAATCAAGAAGGCTGAAATTGAAAAATACTTTTCATCGCTTTCTCATTGAAAATTCAGAGAATGTTGAATTGCAAAATCTTCAATAAATTAGCAATTTTCCATTGATAATTCATTAGAAATTAGAGCTACGAATCTAGAGTTTTCGTTTTACTGCTAGCCAGCCAGCCTTGATTTTTTTTGGTGCCAGAATAGGCTTTAAACTCGTTGCTTTGATATATTGAAAGAGAGCACTAATTTATAGCAAATTTATCGGAAAAAAATTCTTTCAGCGCTAATTTATAGCATTTTAAGGATATCATTTGCTATATTCGAAGCAGAAAACGCTAATTCAAAGATGTTTGTCGTTGTTTTGAGCATTAGCAATGCTAATTTTCTAAAGAAGGCTAACACGGACTACTTTAAACAAATTTGATTT
This sequence comes from Symsagittifera roscoffensis, assembly GCF_963678635.1. NCBI lineage: Eukaryota > Metazoa > Xenacoelomorpha > Acoela > Convolutidae > Symsagittifera > Symsagittifera roscoffensis. The sequence goes on along the minus strand of NC_087066.1, from coordinate 12,285,635 downwards.
TAGATTATCGATGCTTATCTCATCGTGAATTTCATGTTGAATGTGGCTTCTTTGGTCGAGACACTAATGGCTTCTTGTGTAATGAAGAAAGTGTTGGCAAGGAAAAATCCAAAACGATTTAAGCTGATGACATTTGGAAACAATGAAGATGACGGAGCATCGGGAATTAAACCAGAAAATGTGAGCATCCTAATTGAAGTTCTGCTGCCATGTAACTTTAAACTTTAACTTTTGCTAGCGTTTAAGCTTCCTATAAATAAAATTAATAAAAAATTAAATTCGGGATAATTGCACGTCATGGTACTGTCCAGCAAGTTTAGTACTCTGAATTCTCAGTTTATTACATTTTTGTTATGCTAATACTGACAGCTACATTCAGATTGGCAACGCAGAAAAAAAACAAGGTAAAATGACTTCTTCTGTTCTAGGGATCATCTGCTCACGTTGTTAATTGCAGGCATCCAGAGCACCCTTCGGAACATTCAGTTCCAAAAGACGTAGAATTAAATGATCTGAATGGCAACTCGGATCTGATATCGACTGTGGATAGCCTCGATAGAATCTGCAGAACAATTTTTCCGATTTCTTTTGTGGCATGGAATGTTTCGTTTTTTATTCTATCCAAATATTTCTCAGATAAAGCGTACAATGAATTTGAACCGGATCCGAACTTTTCTCTGTACTAAAAACAAATTTTTTAAATTCAAGTTTAGCCGCCAACCATCCTCACTTATCGGAAAAATATAACTATACACATTTGTTTATTTTTCTGATTATAATGTTGAGTTATTAAGCAAATTTATCACTCGTTTCCAACTACATTGTTCAAAAATAATTGCACCCCAAAATTGACGCTTATGTGAGGTTGGGAGGTGGAGGTAGTCTAAATCATAAAACACCTCAGATGAAAACCAAATTTGATAAGATCAAAACTGGAATTTAAAGCATGATTAACTTCGTATCGCGCATTTCAAGCTTTCCACCCCCTCCACCTTTCACAAATGTTAATTTATTTTGTTCACCGTGCCAAGTGTCACTGAATTATGACTAAATCGCAACATTATATGATAAAAAAATGTAAATGAAAGGCGGGGGAAAGTGCAAAGTGCCAAAAATCATTTAATTTTCTCCATTACAAGGCTAAACTGTATATTTTGTGAATTTTGAGCGGATTCCGCCACAAGCACGCTCCTTCTAATCTTTTTTTGTTCTTTCATTCTCTTTGATCGTTCCGACAGAAAATTAACATTTTTAAAGACTTGTCTCTGGAATCTAGAAACATACAGACAAAAAATTGTTCGCCTATCCAGTCTACAGTTTGGCCTCGTAATGTCTAATTTCATTGCAATTGCTTTTCGAGCTTGGTAATTTAGCACTGTGAAAAAACATATTTTGTTTGCTTATATAAGTGAAAATTTAGAGAACCAATGAAACATTATAAAAATAATTATTAAACTTTGTCTTTTATGTCTGGCTCACGCTAGAGCAATGCGCTCGGATCAAGCAGTACCTCTAATCACCGAGTTTTTAATAAAAATGTGAAAATTTATCAACTCTATCGCCATTTTTTTTAAAGGAAGCACTTAAAAAAGCAGAAACTTAAGAGTACCTCCAAAAAATGGTTTTATGATTTTCCTTACGTTTAGAAGACGAGAATGTAATTCGCTTCGCTAATACTTCTACGTTTCCACTTTTGAGCAACCGTCCTTTAATTTTTTGTACTGATGGCTTTTAAACTATTGCATTTATACAGAAAATTTTAGAATGTAGACCGCAAGATATAATTATAATCAAGCAAAAATACAGTAATTTCCCAAAAAAGATAATTAACAAAAAAATTATTCGAAATTGAATTAAATTTGATTTTTTGAAATACAAGATCACCAAACAAATTGATTCAGAAAAAACACTTGACATTCTATGATTAAAATAGTTTTACTTTTTTAACCCTTTTTCATTGCCACATTTGAGTTTTGACAATAAACAAGTCCTGTTTTACATTTCCCGCTCAAGATTTCTGTTATGTTCCGTTGTTTAATATTGGTCTTATTCATACTCGCAATTATCTGCTCTCAAAAGATATTTGAAAAACACTGGCCTGATCAAGATTAGGTTTGAAACCAATTTGACATTAAAAACTTTTAAAGCCCTCAATATTTTGAGCTTCCCAGAAATTTTCAAAAACTTGAAACTTCTTTTTCCCAAAAATGAAAATGTACAGAAAAAATTATTCAAAAATTATTTGAACTTAAAATTCTGCAATTCATCATCCTTGAAAAAGTGATTTAGGCAAGTATTTTTATTATCTGTGTGTTCAATTAGCTGTTTCTAGCGTTTTTGGCCTTTTTGATTGCAACAGATGTTTTTTGACTGAAACCTCGTCCAATAAAAAGTCGCTGTTCCGGCCCGATAATTTTGTGCAATATCGTAGTTCAATACAATACTGATCTTTTTTTTGCACTCAAAAGATCTGTTAAAAAACACTGGCCAGATCAAGACTAGGTTTAAAGCCAATTTGAATTTGAAAATTTTTGTTTTTCCTTAGTGCTGACAAAGCTAGGATTAGTTGCTTTCAAAATTTGAAGCTTTTTTTTTCAAAAAAATGGATAGAAAAAATTATTCAATATTGAAGTGAACTTAAAATTTTTCAATTCAGCATTATTAAAAAACTGACTCAGATAAAAAGTTCGATAATTCATGTGTTCAATTAGCCATTTCGTTTTTCGGCCTTTTTGATTGCATTATAAGGTTTTTACTGAAACTTTGTCTGATGAAAACTGACTCTATAAATTTCCGACCCAATAACTTTGTGCAATTTTGTAGTTCAATACTGATCGTTTTCCTAGTCCTAAGTTTCTGCTCTCAAAAGACTTGTAGAAAAAACACTGGCCAAACTAAGATTCAAGATTAGTTTAAAAGCCAATTTTAATTTTTTCGTGTTGCAGACAAATTTATATATAGTTGCTCTTAAAAAAAATTCCATAAAGCTTGAAAAAGATTGAATTTTTTCCCGAAAAACAAAATTGGACAAAAAGTTATTCAAAATTGAATTGAACTTAAGCTTTGAGTTTCAGCATCCTTGACTGAAATTAGACGAAATATTCGATATTCTATGTGTTCTATCAGCTATTTTAGTGTTGTTTTGCAATTCAGCATTATTTAATAACTGACTCAGACAAATTGCTCGAAACTTTGTGTTTAATTAGCTTTTCTACTGTTTTTTGATCTTTTTGATTGTATTAATGAGTTTTGACTGAAACTTTGTCAAATGAAAACTGACTCTATTTAATTCCGACCCAAAAATTTTGTGCAATTCCGTAGTTCAAAATTCATCTTTTTTCTTATGATAATCTTCTGCTCTCAAAAAAACTAAGAAAACACTCTCCAGATCAAGATTGGTTCAGAAACTATTTTGAATTCAAAATCTTTTAGACTTTCTTGGTGTATGGCAATTTTTTGATGAGTTGTTTTCAAATTTGAACAATTCCAGGGAAATTTCAAAATGAAAACTTAATTTTACTACAAACAAAACTGGGCAAAGATAGGGTTGCACTTGACGTTTTGCAATTCAAAATCATTGAAAACTCTATTCAGAAAAAATTTCAAAAAATTGTGTTTTTAATTAACAAGTATTAAAGTTTTTGTGCCGTTTTTGACGCATTTTTTTAAATAAACTGAAACCATTTCTAATGAAAAAAGTCTTCCTTAATTCAATACTTCCACTCTAAGAGGTTTGAGCACCTAATTCAGTAGTTCAATTATGGTCATAATCCTATTTATTTTAAAATATACTC
>NC_087066.1:12253656-12281641 GCF_963678635.1 Symsagittifera roscoffensis | reverse complement strand
AAAGACAAACTCCAATATCGATCATCAGATATGCTATGATCAGAAAACCATAATAATTATGTTTTGTCGAAAACGGCTTTTAATTTTCTGATTTCCCTGAGGAAAATAAAAAAATATATATCTGAAACAGTTTAATCAGATTATGTTGATCTCTAATGACTGCTCAATTAATATTTTCATAAAAAATGAATTTAAAAATAAGTTTTAAATTTCTTAACACCTAAAAAACGTGTCTTTCAAAATTGAATTTTTTTTTCGAATATTTGAAAATTCAAACGGTTTTACAGATTTTTCTTTTTCGAACGAATTTCTTGGAGCAAAATTGACCATCCGAAAAACAGTATCAAACCGGAGAGCAACTTTGGATGCGGTAGGATATTTAGTTCCCTTCATTTTTAAACAGATCTCACCAAAGCTTACTTCTACTAACTCACCATATTTTTTTGTTTGTTTCGCAGGTGATTCAAAGATTCGCTCTTGTGTATTCAGATTTGATTCTACTGTAAATTGATAAGTCAAAGTTCTCAATTTTGGGAATGGAATTTGAACATTTTTTCCATGAAATTAAATAATTGACTGGATTTTTCATTTCATTACAATAGAAGTTTTATTTTTGAAATAGTTCTCCAATTAATTTTGATTTGTTTTTTTTTAAGTTCAATTGCCTGGTTTTCGAAATTTAAACTTTTGTAGTTGCTACTGTTGGCAACTTGTGTTATTATGTTTCTTTGAAAAAACGAAAAATACATATTTTTTTGTCTGTCTGCAGTTTAGTTTTTATTTTTTTCTTCATATATGTATATATGTCTGAATGTATGTATGTATGTATGTATGTACATGTTTTGGTATGTATGTATAAATATATGTATGTACGTATGTATGTATATATGCATGTATATATCATTGTAAGTATGTATGTATGTGTTTCTGTATGTCATGTATGTTTGTATTTAAGGTATGATTGTATGTATGTTTGTATTTCTGTATGTAATGTATATTTTGTATGTAAGATATGAGTGAATGTATGTAGATATGTGTGTATGTATATGAGTTAGTATGTTAGGTATGAATATTTGTATATATGTACATACGTATGTATATATGTATGTATGTATGTATGTATGTATGTATGTATGTATGTATGTATGTATGTATGTATGTATGTATGTATGTATGTATGTATGTATGTATGTATGTATGTATGTATGTTTTTATGTATCTATGTATGTATGTATGTATGTATATATGTGTATGTATGTATCAAGAGATCTGTTTATAAAAGTATGTTAGGCTTGTTTGTATGGAGTGTATGTGTATGTTATGTATTAATCTATGTAAGTACGTATATATGTAAGTGTGTATGTATGTAAGCATGTACGTATATATGTATGTATGTTTTACGTTTATATGTATGTGTGTATGTATGTATCTGAGCGTGTTTGCTTGTATTTAGATGTGTATCTTTGTATTTAAGTATGTAATCTTTTATGGATGATGTCTGTATGTATATGTCTATGTATGTATGTATGTATGTATGTATGTATGTATGTATGTATGTATGTATGTGAATGTGTGTATGAATGTATAAATGTATGTATCTATGTATGTATGCTTGTATTTAAATTTGTATCTTTGGTTTTTTTTAGCTTTTATGGATGATGTCTGTATGTATATGTCTAAGTAGGTATGTTTGTATGTATGTATGTATGTGAATGTGTTTATGAATGTATATATGTATGTATTTATGTATGTATGCTTGTATTTAAATTTGTATCTTTGTATTTGTGTATGTAAGCTTTTATGGATGATGTCTGTATGTATATGTCTATGTATGTATGTATGTATGTGTGCATGTATGTATGTGAATGTGTTTATGAACGTATGTCTGTATGTTTTCAAGTATGTAAGTTTTATTTATTTATTTTTGTATGTAAGTATGTATATATGTATGTATCTTTGTATGAATTTATGTTTCTATTTGTATGTGCATGTGTTTAATTCAAAGGAAAAACATATGCGAAGGATTTCAAAATTCCTTGGGTTTCGTTTAACATCGAAATTATAATTGTAACCACAACTGAAACTGCAAAAGTTTTTTTCAAAACCATCTAGAAGATTCTAGAAGCACTTGTTATTAGGTATAAAAAAGTTTGTTTCGGCATTTTTCTTCAGTATTTTAAAAGCGTAGGACAGAACCACGCTTAAAAAATTGTTTAGTCGACGAGTCAAAGAAATAACAGGTTCGTTGAGTAGAGTATCAAAAGAACAAACAACAGTATCTTCTTTATGAGTAACTCTTATGTATATATGTACATACGTATGTATATATGTATGTATGTATGTATGTATGTATGTATGTATGTATGTATGTATGTATGTATGTATGTATGTATGTATGTATGTATGTATGTATGTATGTATGTATGTATGTATGTATGTATTTATGTATCTATGTATGTATGTATGTATGTATGTATGTGTATGTATGTATCAAGGTATTAGTTTATGCTTGTTTGTATTTAGTGTATGTGTATGTTATGTATGAATCTAAGTATGTATGTATGTATGTATGTATGTATGTATGTATGTATGTATGTATGTATGTATGTATGTATGTATGTATGTATGTATGTATGTATGTATGTATGTAAGTAGGTATGTATTTATGTATGTATGTATGTATGTATGTATGTATATATGTGTATGTATGTATCAAGAGATCTGTTTATAAAAGTATGTTAGGCTTGTTTGTATGGAGTGTATGTGTATGTTATGTATTAATCTATGTAAGTACGTATATATGTAAGTGTGTATGTATGTAAGCATGTACGTATATATGTATGTATGTTTTACGTTTATATGTATGTGTGTATGTATGTATCTGAGCGTGTTTGCTTGTATTTAGATGTGTATCTTTGTATTTAAGTATGTAATCTTTTATGGATGATGTCTGTATGTATATGTCTATGTATGTATGTATGTATGTATGTATGTATGTATGTATGTATGTGAATGTGTGTATGAATGTATAAATGTATGTATCTATGTATGTATGCTTGTATTTAAATTTGTATCTTTGGTTTTTTTTAGCTTTTATGGATGATGTCTGTATGTATATGTCTAAGTATGTATGTTTGTATGTATGTATGTATGTGAATGTGTTTATGAATGTATATATGTATGTATTTATGTATGTATGCTTGTATTTAAATTTGTATCTTTGTATTTGTGTATGTAAGCTTTTATGGATGATGTCTGTATGTATATGTCTATGTATGTATGTATGTATGTGTGCATGTATGTATGTGAATGTGTTTATGAACGTATGTCTGTATGTTTTCAAGTATGTAAGTTTTATTTATTTATTTTTGTATGTAAGTATGTATATATGTATGTATCTTTGTATGAATTTATGTTTCTATTTGTATGTGCATGTGTTTAATTCAAATGAAAAACATATGCGAAGGATTTCAAAATTCCTTGGATTTCATTTAACATCGAAATTATAATTGTAACCACAACTGAAACTGCAAAAGTTTTTTTCAAAACCATCTAGAAGATTCTAGAAGCACTTGTTATTAGGTATAAAAAAGTTTGTTTCGGCATTTTTCTTCAGTATTTTAAAAGCGTAGGACAGAACCACGCTTAAAAAATTGTTTAGTCGACGAGTCAAAGAATTAACAGGTTCGTTGAGTAGAGTATCAAAAGAACAAACAACAGTATCTTCTTTATGAGTAACTCTTACTTATTTTTTTCAGGAAGGAGATGACGCAGTTTAATTGTAACCACTGCAACAAACAATACAAAACTAAGAATCGCTTAAGTGATCATCTTTTTAAAGTGCATTCAATCGATGCTAGGAAACCTCGAATAGCAGTTTATGATTGCGGTATTTGTAATTCAACTTTCAAACAATGCTCAAGCGTGATCCGACACCTTAGAGATAACCACAACTCTACAAAGCCAATGAAGTGTCCTCATTGTGCAGTGGTACATGGCAGTAGGCATAATTTGGAGAAACGTGTTGAATTGGTTCATGATCCTACACAACTGAAAACAAAAATAGAGAACAATAAACCGATCCAATTCCAAGCGGAACAACACGCAACCAAGAATTTTTTCAAGTCCTACCGTTTGAATATTCAAAAGCAGTTAGATATTCTGGCTGTCATGGAATCTTTCCAAAACAACATACAAGCATTCTTGTAATCAAGCCTTGCTAAAAGTGGTCCTATTAAGGTGCAGTTCTCTGTTTTTGCAAAATTGAGAAAACCAAGTGATGAAACAAAGGTTTCGTGTCACGCAAGCAGTTACTCCAAGCCAGTCATATCTTTTCTACCAGACGACGACTACTTCGAGATGGTAGATCAAATTGCAGTATTTTGCAGTAGCGGAAGCGGCTTTATAATTGAATCTCTGGAGCGTCTAGATATTAACATGAACCTGTACAAACCAATCAAGAGAAGCCGTTATATAGCAACACCTTGTTTCTTAAAAAACAATAACTTTCTCTTTAACATACAAAACAAGAATGACAATTTATGCTTTGCGTACTCAATTATAGCTGCGCTTAATCCATCTAAGAGTCATAAGAAGAATGATTTCGCTCTCTATAGATCAAAACTCGATCAACTTGATCTAAAAGATTTCGAATTTCCGATGAGTATGGCTGACATACCAGGGTTTGAAAGCAAAAATAATGTTGTTATTAATGTTTTCACTCTGGATAAAAAGTCTTTAACCCCTTTATTTTTGTCAAAAAAAATTGAAAACCGAATCAATTTGCTTCTTCTTACTAATGGAATAGCGTTTCATTACTGCCTAATTACAAACTTTAATGCATTCATATCGAGACAGTTCAACATTAGTTCAGACCGGCGAAAGTTTTGCACTAGGTGTCTTCACGGTTTCAGTTCGCAGAAAATATTGGTGGATCATTTGAAGCTGTGCGGACAACATGATGCCGTTTCTATAAAAATTCCTGAGCCAAAATTGTATATCAGTTTTCGAAACTGGTGTAAAACTTCTATGAGCCCTTTCACAATCTGTGCCGATACTGAAGGACTCTGCATAAAGAAGTCAGTTTGTAAAACAGATCCATCAAAAGCGGGAACAAAGCTAGTAGAAGAGCAAATACCCTGTTTGTTTTGCGCCCTACTGCTGGATCGACCACAAAAAAGAACAGTTTACAAATCTCTTCGCGGACCTGAATCAATTCAAGAGTTTTTCAGTTGGAACAGAGAACAAGCCAAAAATGTATCTTTCGCCAAACAAAAGTTCAAACAACTAAATATAACAAAAGAAGAAAGATTGACTTTGTTTGCTATGGAAAAACCTTGTGTCATCTGTCGAAAGCAGCTTAAAAAAGACAAAATTGTACATCATGATCATTCAAAAGGTAGAATATATGGCTTAGCTCACAACGAGTGTAACCTCAAGCAAAGAACGCAATCTTTTACTCCAGTGTTCTTTCACAATCTAAGCAGATATGACTCACATCATTTGATCAGATTTCCATCTTTGAAACCCAATGAGAAACTGAGCGTGGTACTTTGTACGGATGAAATTTATATTTCGTTCAGCTTACATGTTCCTGTAGATAGTTATATTGACAAAACTAGGCAGAAGAAACTGAAGTATGAGGAAATGCGATTTCTCGACAGCCTTCGTTTTCTAACCGAAAGCTTGCAAAATCTTTCTAAGACCCTGAAAAACGAAGATTTCTATATTTTGAGAACACGTTTTCCTGAGGATTACAAAAGCTCATTATTGACACAAAAAGAAGTTTATCAATATTTCTATATAGACTCTTTTGAAAATTTTGATGAGAGAAAACTCCCAGAATTTGGTTCGAAATGGGTTAACTAGCTTTCTGGAAAAATTGACGTAACAGAAGCTGAAGTTGAGTTTGCTTCCCATGTCAGGGAAACCTTTCAATGTCAGACATTTAATATTACCACGACTTATACTTGATGACGGATGTTTTGTTACTGACTGATGTATTTGAAAATTTTCATTGTCTTTTCAAGAAAACCTACAATTTAGATCCCTGTCATTACTAATCAGCACCAAATGTATCGTGGGATGCAATGCTGAAGACAACGGAAGTCAAATTAGAGCTTTTAACCGATATTAACATGCTTCTTTTCTGTGAAAAAGCCATTCGTGGAGGACTTAATGGAATAGGAGAAAAATATTTCTTGGCAGCCAACAACCATTATCTTCCGAATTTTGATGAGAGTAAACCATCAACCTAAGGATTTTTTGGACGTTGTTATTTTATATGGCGGAACCATGATAAAACAGATGCCAATCGGAGATTTCCAGTGGGTAAACAAGACATTAGAAGAGATAGTCGAGGTTGCGAATGATTCTGATGAAGGTTTTTTTTGTTATGGTTGATTTAAAGTATTCTCAACATCTACACGATGCGCACAACAACTTCCCTCTAGCAGCTGAAAAAATGAAAATTGACATAAGTTTGATGTCAACTTATCAGAAGTCTCTTCCTGACAGTGGAGTTGCAACTGAAAAACTGATGGAAACTTTATTCGACAAATCTCATTATGTCTGCCACTACTCTATTTTAAAGTTCTTTGTCCAGCAGGGATTGCAAGTAACAAAACTACACAAAACGCTTCATTTTAGACAAACGTATTTTCTAAAGCCTTATGTTGATTTAAACACCAGTTTGAGACAGCAGCCTGGTATATCGGACTTCAAGAAGAACTTTTTTAAGCTACTAGTCAACTCATGTTTTGGAAAATCTATGGAAAATTTGAGACGTCGGAAACAATTGATAGTAGTAACCAATGAAGAACAAGCAATCTTTTATTGTAACAAACTCAATTTCAACAGATTCAAAATCTTCAAGGAAAATATGGTAGCCGTAACAATGATGAAAAAATCTATTCTGTGGAATAAACCCACTTATCATGGAGCGGCTATTTTGGACCTGTCCAAACTGCATTTGTATCAGTTTCACTACGAGAAAAATGTCCCAATGTACGGTTCATAAGCCAGGGTACTGTACAAAGACACCGACTCCTTGTCTTACGAAATTCAAACAAACCATGTTTATGAAGATATCGAATATCTGAAAGAAGACTTCGATTCCAGTTCTTATCACAAAGACTACTTTTTATTTAGTAACAGAAACAAAAAAAGTACCACTTAAAATGGCTGATGAACTGAAGGGATGTGCAGTCACTGAAGCAGTTTTCCTCTGACCAAAAGCTTATTCGGTGGCTTACATAGATGAAGGTGTTAAAAAATGTGTTAACAAATTTGTTCAAAGTACGCTCCATCATTCAAATCTGTTTTATTCGATAGCAAGTTTATTAGACAACCGATGAGTACTATTATTTGGAGAAACCATGTTGTGCCGATGAACGAAGTGAACAAAATAATTTTATCGCCGTTCGACAACAAACGATTTTATCAAAGTGATGGAATTTTTTCGTTAGCATTCGGGCATTACAAGACTGGGCAAATTAGACCACAAAAATTTGCACAAAAAGAAATAACTTTGCAAAAAAAATGAAATCAATATCATAGACAATGGGGATACAGTTTGGGACGTTTTCAGATACAAAAAAAGTCTGGAAACGGATCATATCGATTGCCTGGTATTACAGATGAATCTGACGAAAATCTTCCTGACAATTGTGCAGATTCTTATAGTTCTTTTGAAGACAGCGATTGTTCTTTCCATGTTCCTGACCCTGGTTTTTTTCAAACTAACGAAATCAGTAGTGATGAAAATGATATTGTCGATTGGAACCCTCCTATACAGGAAAAACCATACTTAAAATGTCCATATCTGGACGATGAAGCTGTTGAAGAAGCTAATGTTCTCCAGCGGAAACGATCGAAGTTTTCATGATTCAAAGCTGCAGTTGAAAAACATACACATCAAGCTTGTTTCAAAGTTGCGGAATATTAAACAAAATATAACTCAAAACTAGTTTTAATTTATTTGATGTTCTTTATCTAAATTTTGAATTGATTTGTGTGCTTTGCTGACATTTAATTTATGAAATCTATTAAGTTTTTTTTCATTCAGAAGTATGATAGAGGAAAGATAGTTTACAAAAAGTTTCAAAAACAATGTAAATCAAAATGTTCAAATAAAAAAAAACTAGTTGAAAAAAAAAGAAATCTAAAATAGCCTATTTCACGACACGGTTCTGTAATTTTTAGTCTTGGGTACTCGGTTGAATATCATGTCTGAAAATGAACTTTTTTCCGTGCGCCTAAATAGAAATTTTTCAAAAAATGTAAAATGTACGGGTTTACTAGGGGCGGGGTGCGGACTTTTCTTACTACTAAAGACACCTCCAGCCTAGTACCAAAAAAGTGTAGCCCATCCAGTTTATCGTTCGTTAGTTCATTGGTTTTAAAACAATGGCTGTTTTTTCATTCGCAACTTTATCCATACAAAAAAAGATCAATGGGCTCCCCCCCCCCCCCACCTGCGAAATTTTGCCAGTGAAATTTTGTTCATATCATCCGAATGTTACGAAAATTGGCATGCGAGCTAATTAGGCCATGACAAACATATTTGGTCTTCATATTTAACCTTGCAAAACCCCTTCTTACACCATGAAAATGATGCTTTTTTGCGGTGGTGGGGTGGGGGGGGGGGGAGGAAAAACAGTTCACAAATGTTGTGTTAGTACTGAACTTAGGTCTGCATAGAGTTACTACGGCTCTTTTCCAGTTAACCCTCCCCTTTAAAATTCAAAAACGTTGTCATAATGCAATGAAATTTGGCGTGGTGAACAAATCGACAACTGTGAATAGACTCGTTCTTCATATTTTACAGCGTAACATCACGCATTTTGCAGTAATAACACGTAAAACAAACATAAAACTCGATATTTTGAAGGGGTAAACTGGAAAAAAGCCGTTACTAGTTATAAATCAGGGGCGGATTTAGCGGGAGGGGGGGGGGGGGGGGCGTACGCCCCCTTCTCAGGGATTCGACCCCCTGCCGACCCAAAGGGTCCCCTCTTTGGTACTTTCTAAGAAATCCATTTTTGGCCGATCGACCCTAAAATTTTTCTTAAGGCGCCAATATATTCTAACTTTTAATTCGCCGATCGAAATAATAATTTTTAACGAAAAATTTTTATACTCCATTGAAGATATTGACTTCTTGAGTTCGAATGTAAAAAGATATTTTATCTCTGATCATTTTTTGTAAAGTTCTGGAGGTTTCAAAATTGCCAAACTGGCATTTTCTGGAGAAAATTATGCGCGCTTTGAAGAGTGTATTCACAATGCTGAGAGCGCAACTCGAAACATTTATGCGTGGCGAGTTAAGCCGCACAACAAAATCGTTCCAAATTGAATCGAGGCTAGAAAATCGGTCGTATTATTTTGTACGACTCAAAATTTTACACTTCGAGATTGTCCAAAATTTATAGGTTTTCGATATTTTCTGTTCCCGAAATCTGTTCGATATGAATTGCTGGACAGTCAGAACATTCAGGGCTTTGCCCTGATATACGAGCAGTCTTGTTTGTTCTTAACACCTAATCCAGTAAAACTACACCAATGATATGCTTATGTGAGGTGGGGGAAAGGAAAAAAAGCCCTCAGGCGTCCCTGAGTTGGCAATCTGAATCGCTTACTTATTTTTCATAAGTAAACTAAAAGTACAACAAGCCGTGATGGAGGCTGTGTTGCTTTTTTCAGTCCCCCTATTAGGTTTTTGTACAATTTGATACTGAAAGCTTTTTCAACCAGAATACGTGAACAGACTTTCACTACATTCCTTCGATGAATTTTGCAGTATTTTTTGTTTGAGCGATCATTGCTTTGAGGTAAACAATATACCAGGGTCAGTTCTCTGACCTCTATTTATGCGAAAACCCACATCATCCTGATAGTGTAAGTAATGGCACAAGTTTTTTTTTCAAATCAACTAGGAAAGAGCCGGTTTAAAATGCGACTAATAGCCATTTTTTTTACTCTGAATCTAGTTATGTTTTCTCAATGTGGGGTGGGGTGAAAATCTGTACGACCTATTTTCAACCAATTAAAGAATAAAGTGATGCCAAAGAGAAAAAATTTGGTGAATTCCAAGTTGAAAAAATAGAAACAAAACCAGAATAGCACTTCGAATTCTCCGAGATATTCTAATGGGGATGGGGACCCTTTTACACCCACCATTATTCAAATTTTTCCTAGTTTTATTACGAGTTATTGGCTGAATACGTGATGATACGATGAACAGTAAAAAATAATCTTTTAACAAAAAAAATACACAAAATTATAGAGCTCAACTCTGCACAAGTTTCAAGAGCTAAACAGGAGCCACATTAAAAGTGTTCACGTGTATTCACATGAGCAGTGCTGACGGTTTCAATATTTCAGAAGACAACACAGGAAAAACAAATTGTTTGCGCTCAAGTTAACATATCAGAGCAAGATTCTTCATGCACGAATCAAATGCTGTCGTCTATTTTCAGTGCTCATAGGCCTGTTCAAAAACTACAATCATTGCGCAGGAAAAAAACAGAAACCAATAAATCATTTTTTAAAATCATTTTCTTAAGTTTTTGATCATTTAATAGACTATGTTCAATCTGTAGAAAAAATACCAGAAATTAAAACTCAAACTTTTAAATCGTTTTTTGAAATTAATTTTATTTCTTAGTGATTATTGGGTCGGGATCAAATACCCTATATTAGCGAGAATCAAAATGTGCTCTGAAACAATATTGAATAAGACATCTATCACTATCTCACAAAGTTTCCATTATAAATTGCAAAAATGTGACAGTCCGATTGTGTTGTTTAAGGCTTTAAATAACAGTATGAAAAATAAATTTGTTTTTAATTTATTTTTAAATTTTAAATACATGTTTTAGTTACAATTATCTAGTTTCTGTCATAAATTAGTTTGATTGTGTTGTATTCAGACATTCAAAAATGCACATGCAGTCATCTACTACTTATCTAACTACCTACATAACTACTTACGTATCTGCGACAAGTGTTTGCATCAGCTGATCAAAATGCTAGTTATGATATTCGAAAGCTACGTTTCCACAATTTGGTGTCAAGTAGAATCAAGCAATTTTACAAAAAACATGAAAATGTTTGAGTTTGCAGTTTATTCACAGCGCCAAGTTCCTTCAGAACATCACAGGTCGATTTTTGCTCGCAAAAATTTTGATATTAAGCACCAGCAATTTCAAAGTGTTTGAAGCAGTTGATAATCTACAAAAATGACTTTTTTGACAGTTTTTTTTAAATATAAATTTCCGTCGAGTAACGTTTATTCGTTCATATTGCACCAAATAAGCTAGAAAACGTTTTTTTACGAGGCCAAGTTGTGCCACTGGATAGGCGCACAGTTTTGAGTCTATTTGTTCCTGGATTCTATGGACAAATCTTTAAACATGTTCCAAAATTGTTGCAATGCAAATGTAGAGTATAGATGCATATAAAACAAGAGTATAGATGAATATAAAATAAGCACAGTTGGCCAAGCGGACTAAGACAAAGTAACGTAACATAAAAGTTGACGTAGGTTCGAGTCCACCACCTGCCCATGTATTAATATACTAAAAACGGGGGTTATATCCTATTTTAACTGTTTTTTGGTGCTAATTCGGTTCAGCCTTGATCAAGACTGACCGCCAAAAAAAGCAATTTATCTCAAGGACATTACCGACCTGTTGTTGTGGCTAAGTTTGCGCCGATTTGTACCAAAAACAGGCAGTTGAAAATCGAAGTTATATGATGTTATGCTTGACCAAAAATATGATAAATTATTGAGTTTCCGAGAGTTTTTGCCGATAAATACTCTTTATAATTCAAAGCATTCGACTTCAAAGTTTTTTAACAACTTACAGAGATTGAGCGAGCATATTTTGGCGCCCCACAAGGGACACGATAGTACCACGCGTTCAGTATTGCGTCACAAGGGACCGTTATTCACAAAAGATTAACAAGAGACAGACGACAAAACGAATTCTTTCAACGACAAGGGACCACGTTGATAGTTCCCCTCGAGAGTTTCTCGGACAGGGTTACATAGCAGCTGCACTCCCTCGGACAGTTTCACAGACACATGGTCGCGACAGTTTCCCAGACACGAGTGTCCAAATAGCCGAAAGTCACTACAGTGCTCAGTTGACCGACAGTCGTCAAAGTGGGCGTTTGGCCGAAAAGTGTCTAATTGGCCGAAAATGAGCGGTTGGCCGTGAGTTTCTAATTGGCCGAAAGTGGGCGTTTGGCCGAAAAGTGTCTAATAAGCCGAAAGTGGGCATTTAGACGAAAGCTGTTAAATTGTTCATCTGGCCGAAAATCGTCAGATTGTGCGGTTTAGCCGAAAGTCGTCAGAGTACCGAATTGGCCGAAACTCTTCACACAGTTTACTTGACGAAAGTGGGCGATTGGCCAAAAGAGCCGACAGACGATATAGCAGACAGGCGAAAGAGCTGACTGGCGGAGGAGAGGCTTGTTCAGGTGTCCTGATTATTGACTTTTGGACTTTTGAGCTGCGTGTTTCTCGACACGCGAAGTTTTGGATTTTTTGCCGGTGTCGCCAATCTCCAATTAAAAACTGTAAGAAGTTTTCAAAACTTTTAAAACTCTCCATTCGTGCTTTAAATTTATATACGATGTCATATATGCTAGAAAATTTCCCGCAAGTTAGCCCCCGGTATTTTTTCTCAAAACCCAAAATTTTTCGACAGTTCCGTTGAACTGAAATATCTTACAGTCGGTACATAGACAAACTGACTTGACATTTTTTCTCGATACCAAAATTTTTTGGATATATGTAAACGGAACATTAATCAGTGAAATCGGAACATAGACAAGAGGTACTTTACTAGTATTTTGGATTGGTTTATGACTCGAACCTGCTGACCAAAATTTTTTGAAAAATTTTGTGAAAAAAGTAAAAAATTGCCAAAAAATCCTCAAAACGTCTCCAGAATTTTGCGAAACTGTGCTGTAAGATGACACCAACCTTATGTTAAGTGGTCTGGTAGCAAAATATCAGGCAAATTAAGTTGAGTTTTTTCATCCTCAGGTTTCTTCCGCGTGTGTTGTTGGAACTTAACCAATTTGCCTGATCCCCCACTCACCATGGGTGAAACTGAAAGCCAGTTCGCTTCAAATAAAACAAAGCCGTTTCAGCCCGTCCGATTATTGATTTCGTTGCGTGACAGTAAAGTTAAGTGGTCAGGTACGGTGATATTAAGTGAGTTAAGTTGAATTCTTTCATCCTCAGGTTTACTGTTGTTGGAGTTCAACCGACCTACTTAATTTTCCAACCCCATTGGTACTTAAGAGTAACGAAGCCGTCGCATAGGTCCCTTAAGTATATGGTATTCCTTCTAGGAGCTAGTTCCTTGGAGCACGCGCTCCGAAAACTTCCCGCTCCGTCCCAGAAGCGCGTCAAAGATACTTGCTTTACAAAGCCAGGTTTAAGTTTGAACTTTAACGCTAGGGACTCTCAGAAAACAATACAGTACTACCTTCATCACTACTTGTCTCACCGTAATGACCTTGTAATTTGGCACGACGCCATTAATAACTCGATAAGTAGGCACCGCAGTAACAATAACCGCAAACATTTGTGCGATCGTATACTGTAGACGGAACGGAACCGAGGATATAGAGGAAAGTTTATATGTTCAACAGGTATTCTCGTTCTGAACGTCGTTAAAGACTTTATCTCTAAGCGTAAGGCTAAGGACCAGGTACCAATTGAGAAGTACAAAGAGCTTCACCAGCCTCCTTCCCTTGTGTTAAAGACTCTCCTCCTTCTAAGGCGTTATAGCGCTAATCTTAACATCCGTAAGACACGTAAGAAGCGGAACCGCTTACCCCTCAAAGCTCGGAAAGCTATAAAAAATAGGCTTCAGGCAGAAGCTTTGAGACGTCAAGTTCCCCCGTCTTGTAAGCTAATGTTGATTTAATAATGCAAATTTAATTACGTAACAGAACAGTATCTCATTCTATTGATTGTTTTCTATAAGTGACCATCCGTATATTATTGTCAATTGGTGAAAAACATGGACAAAAAACTCCAAAGTAAGATACGCAAGTTATTTGTAACCCGTCTAAAACTAGAAAATGAGCTGCTTAAAGGTCACTCATTGTTACTTGATTACATTGAGAATAATAGTCGCACCACAAAAATTGATAATGCTGTTTACAAATGCAAAATTGCGTTGGAAAAAGCTGTCGAAGTCAATGAGCAATTAATTAGGTTAGCGGGAAAAACGGAAAACCCTGAAAAAATTATTGCTCAGCAAGACCTTTGGCTTAAGAAAGTAACCGAAATGAACGATAAAATAATGCATGAAGCTCAAAGTTACAAGATGAGCCTTGAACCTTCGTCATTTCCAGCAGCCGGCATTACAGGGAGCAAGGGATCTTTACAACAAACTAGGTCTGAGACATCCTCACGCTCGCACAAAACACGAGATTTAGAAGCACGAGTATCTGAAAACAGGTCTAAGGTCTCTAATAAGTTTAAGGATAGTAGAGAGCTTGACTCTCATAAGTCTGATAAATCGGCTTCCACTCGTCATACGTCGACTGTTCGCACTATGTCATCAAGTGAGAAACGGCATGAATTAGCTTTAGTAAAACGATGCCACGAGGAGCTGGAAAGGCAGTATCAAGTATCTTTAAGACTTAAAGAGCAAGAGAACCGTCTTAAGTTCAAACAAAGTAAGCTGGAACAAGAGCAATTGGCTGAAAATCATAAAAAGCAACTAATTGAAATGGAACTGAAAGCGTTTGAACTTGAGGACAGTTCATCTGAGGTTAGCGAAAAGGTAGCGGAAAGTATCTCGACAGGAGTAAGTCAACCTATTTCAAAAGTAGCAACCGATCGGACAAATGATTGGGTAGACTCTGTTAGTTCACAGGCACCTCCTGACGTTGTTATTGCGCCAGGTTTGCTGGCCTTCACTCCTGTACCCATTTCGTCAGGACCGACGACTTCCGCCATCCTCGCTCATGCAATTCACACCAGTAATAGTCATAACCATGAGCACACAGCATTGAGTGACCCTGGAATCCATAGTTATGGACATCGGGCTATGCCTCAATTTGGCAGTGCAAGCCTTTTGCCATTGCAAGCTCCTGTTCCCTTCCCAGTTAACAATATGCATTCTAGTGCACACGTGTTACCACCACCGTCTGCTGTTCCTTTACAGACCATGAGTTCAAACATAACTAATGGTAGTTTTGCCATCGCGCAACCGGAATCATTACCTGTCCCAATGTTACCGGCACAACCCGGTTCTGGTTTTGTTTCTTTGTCAACTGCATTTGCTGGTGGTGGCTTCTCATCTTCTGGAGCAAACCCAACGCCGGTTTTCCTTTTGGCACCTATTTTGGCATGCAGCGCCAGTCCAGACGCAACATAATCTTCCCTTTGTTCCGCATACTGTGTCACCTAATATCAACGACTACTACACAAGTGATGCAAACTTATGGCGATTGGCAGCTACAACTCCAATCGTCACGCCTGCTCAGTGTTGTAATGCTGGAAACATTTTTTCTAATGTGACAACTGTTGTCCCATCGTGTAACACCGCCGCTCCGTATACTAGTGGTGGGACTGTGTATTTTAATACTCCCCCAGTTCATCCACAACATGTTCCGCATTTTGTCAATCATACTAATACTGGTTATCAGCCAGTCAAAGAAGACTACGCACCGTCTTCCACTTATCCGAACCAAGGTTGTTCATCGGATTGACCTCTCTCCGCTCGTTAATTGGCGGAATTATTGATGCATAGCCGCAAAGATCGTCTTCCTGAATGGAAGTTAGCCCAGTTTGACGGCAACCCGTTAAACTGGCACGAATGATTTGGTCAGTTTAAGTCCACCGTTGATTCTGCTGTTCTCACCGATGATACGAAATTGACATACTTAAAAACGCTCGTCACAGGCAAAGCAAAAACCGCAATTGCGGAGTTTAGTTATAGTGGCGTTATGTACAAGGATGCACTGGCCACCTTGCAACGGAAGTTCGGGCAACCACATGCCATTGTTGGTGCGCATCTTGATAAGCTGAATACTTTTCCTCCACTTAAGATGCACAATTCGGAAAATGTCATTAGTTTCTCCTCTGCCATATCTGGTCTCGTAGCAGTTTTCAAATCATTGTCTTTCAACGATGATCTAAAGAGTGTTAACCTGTTAAACCAAGCTGTTAGTAAACTTCCGCCTAACCTCAAGGAGGTTTGATCAAGCATACTGTTAGACATAATTGGCAGCGACCAACACTCTTAGACTTTAACAAATGGTTGAAAGAAAAGGCAGAGGGGCATGAAAGATTACGTTTACTCAACTCTAAGGCCAAAAATGAGGAACCAGTTAAACCAAAGACAACCAAAGTTTTTATAGCCAATAGCCAGGTAACTAGTAAGGCTCAGGATAAGTCTAAGTTTCCGCCGGGCATTCTGTGTAAGGGTAGTCATGCATTGTGGAATTGTGCTGTTTTTAAGGAAAAGAACGCTACTCAGCGAGCAAAATACCTGGCTGAACAGAAACTTTGCTTCGCTTGCCTCAATGGCAATCATAGTTTCCGGCAATGTTCTAGAGCAAAAAAGTGCCCGAAGCCAGAGTGTGATAGCACACATAATGTCTTGCTCCATGGAGCCGAAAAAATATTTCCTCGGAACGAAAATTCAAATGTCTCCAATAAGGCTGGAACAAACAAATCCAAGGAGAATACAAACACTTCCACCCATACCGCTGTTAGTGATGTACATGACATTGAATCTTCTAAAGGGTTGTTGCCAATTGCAACAATCGGTGTATCCTCGGATGTAACCAGTCTCCTGACGTTGATTCTTTGTGATAGTGCATCGACTCACTCCTGGGTGTCTTCGTCACTCGTAAACCGTCTCGGCTTAGTAGGGGAGCCCGTTAACTTGTCAATTAGTGGTTTCAATTCAACCACCGTTTTTGAGACTCAGAGGGTCAAGTTTACAGTTTCCTCCGAGCCGAATAATAGTGATTTCGTATTTTCTCTCTGTGCATATGTTAAAGACAATATTCGGATTGGTTCCGAATTAATCAATATTGCTGATTTGCAGAATAAATATCCGCAATTAGCACCTATTAAGCCCACTCGATATAATTATGAGGACGTTGAAGTTATTATCGGACAAGACTACTACCACGCTACTACGACTACTTGGGAGATGATAAAAACTCACCGTGTTCCGTTCGCCTACCGATAGGTTGGGTCATAAGTGGTCCGTTGCCGCCGTCCGTTAATTCTACTTCTCCGTGTTTCAAGTGTGTTGTTGAAGATTCTTCTCTGACCGACCAGATAAAATCCTGGTACGAGTTGGAATCGTATGGTGCTTTCAAACAAGTCGATGTCCGTTCGGCCGCGGGTAAACATGCTTTATCCGTCCTAAATTCAGAAACCGTTCACAATGGCGAAAGATACATTGTGCCTATGCTTTGGATTGATAGTAATGTCAGTCTACCAAACAACTATTACTCGTCACTCGCCCAATTTAAAACATTGGAGAGAAGGTTAAGTAAAGACCCTAAGCTGCGCGAAAGATACTCAGAAACAAATAGAGAGGACATTAGGAAAGGCTATGTCGTTACCGTCGAACCGCATGATCCACGTAAGCGTTCCGATCGCGAGTGGTATCTTCCACACCATCCCGTCGTAAATCCGAATAAGCCGGGTAAGGTGCGCCGAGTCTTTAATGGGGCTTCTAAGTTTCACGGCACATCCTTAAATAATTCCTAATTGGTGGGTCCGGACCTACTCCAAAATTAAATTTTTGTACTTTTGCGATTCCGTCAACACAACACGCCGTCTCCGCGGATATAGAGGGTATGTTCCTCCAGGTAGGAGTCCTTGTCCGCGATCAAATTTTGCTCCTTTTTTTGTGGCGGGAGGATACCATTTCCGATGTGGTAGTTATCAGTACACTCGCCATATATTCGGCGCACGGGATTCAGCTACGTGCGCCAATTTCGCGTTGCGAAAAACAGCAACTGATAATATGTCCATATACTCTGAGGCCGCCTCAGTCGTAAATGAAAAATTTTACATGGACGATTACTTGGATTCATTCGAGAACGTTACCCATGTAATTAAAATTAGTCGCGATTTGGTTTCCTTACTAAAATTGGGAGGATTTAATTTGACTAAATTTGTCAGTAATGCTGATGAAATCACTTCAGCAATGAACCCCGAGGAATCCGAAACCTCGTCTTCACCCATCAAAGAAAATATGTAACGGTGCCGAACAATCATCACACGTCTTAGGTCTTAAGTGGGACCATGTGAAAGACACATTGGTTGTTAGCAGAGGCGTGGATCGTCCTCTCGATAAAGCAGTAACTCAACGAACCGTCTTGAGTTTCGTCTCTTCTGTGTTTGACCCTGTTGGGTTAGTAGCTCCATACACAGTTAGGGCCCGTCTTTTACTAAAAGATATTTGGAAAATCAGTGGTCAAAGTTGGGACGACAAACTGCCAGAAGACTTAAGAGATAAGTTTCTCGAGTGGCACTCCGGTCTCCCTCTCTTAGGCCAATTGACTATTCCCCGTAGTTACTTCACAGAGCCTGTTGATTAAATTGAGCTCCACATGTTTGGTGATAGATTGCAGGACGTTTTCTGTGCGGTTGGATTTCTGCGTGCGCGACTCTCGAGCTTGCACAAAACTCAAATATCCTTCATATTTGGTAAAGCTCGCGTTGCGCCCATGAAAGCGCTATCTATACCGAAGCTAGAGCTTCAAGTTGCTCTGCTCGCCACGCGACTAAAAGATGATATACTGACCACCCTTACCGTCTCTATTAATCATGTCTACATGTGGACAAATAGTACAACAGTACTCCACTGAAAAATTACCTGTATTCGTCGCTAATCGTGTCGGCGAAATCCTCGAATCGACCACTATTGATGAGTGGCACCATGTTCTGAGCGGCGATAATCCAGCTGATACCGGTACGCGGGGGATTTCTTCGGAAGCCCTCAAGGATAGCAGCTGGGTTATTGGTCCGAACATTCTCAGGACTACTGATTGGCCGTTTATACCCGACGAACGTGTAATCAATCAAATTCGTTTGAAGGGTACTTCTTGTGATGTTTATAATTGCTTGGAGACATCATCTTCCTTCGTCACCGATGTCACATCCATCAAACATCCCAAACACGGGTTCAATTGGGAAAGGTTCAGTTCCTTTACAAGATATAAAAGAGTAGTCGCTTTTATGTTGAGGAAGCTGCCTTCACATAAGCATTTTTGTGGTAAGGACTTACGAATCACCGACCCCACTGAACTTGACATTGCAGAAAACAAATTGATTCAACTTGCTCAGATGGAATTCTTCCCCGTTGACATGAAAACACTCACCGCTGGCAAACCTATTAAAAATAGTAGTAAAATTGCCACATACTCGCCATTTATCGGTCCCGCTGGTATCATTCGTTCCACCGGACGGATTGTGCGCTTAGTGAATACCGAGTTTGATACTAAGCACCCAATAATACTCGAAGCCCGACATACCCTAGTTCGTTTGTTGGCCCGCAGCCTCCACCACAAGCATTTCCATCAAGGTTTAGATTACATGCGCTCCGTTTTAAATATGATATATGCAATACTTGGGTTGCGGCGACTACTTCGGTCTATCGAAAATCAATGTGTAACATGCCGTAAGCGCAAAGCAAGTACCATCCAGCCTATTATGTCAGATTTACCTGTCGAACGTCTCGGATACGAGCAACCACCCTTCAATCATACGGATGTGGATTACTTTGGACCGCTTTACGTTCCGGTTCTTCTTACTTGCCTCACCACCAGGGCTGTACACCTTGAGATTGTGCCATCTCTGGTCACCAGTTTTTGTGTCATGGGCATTGAACGGTTCATTGCGCGTCGTGGTACGCCAAGCACAATCTGGTCGGATAACGGCACGAACTTCGTTGGTGCGGAAAAGGAATTACTTGCCTGCATCAATAGCTGGAATGGCATGGCTCCGACCCTTTTGCACACAAAGGTGTTACTTGAAAATTTAACCCGCCAGGCGCACCCCATCATGGCGGCTCCTGGGAACGCCTCGTCCGAAGCGTGAAGCGCGTGCTGTACGATATCCTAGGCAGTAGGCGAGTCACTGAAGAGGTGTTAGGAACAACACTCTGCTTAGTTGAGCAGGCTTTGAATTCGAGGCCAATCACTCCCGTTAGTACTGATTCACGTGAGTTAGAAGCGTTAACCCCCAAACCATTTTTTGCTTGGACAACATGCCACAAGCTTTCCTTCGCTTTTACCCGGGGAGCACTTCGATCACAAGAAAAGGTACGTGCGAGCGCAGTCATATGCTAACGCGACTTGGTCTCGTTGGCTTCGAGAATATGTTCCCTCGCTGTATGAACGCGTCAAGTGGCACACTCATTCTGACTTCACACGTAAAACAGGCGACCTCGTGTGGGTGATTGAGCCAGACAGTCCGCGTGGGTACTACCCTCTCGCCCGAATCGTCAAGCTAAACTACGAACAGGATGGTTGCGCCCGATCCGCCCTTGTCAGGACCGCAACCTGTGAAGTCACGCGGACGACCGTTAAGCTCGCTCCTGTTCCTCCTTCTTCAGGGGGGAGGATGTTGCAATGCAAATAATGAGTAAAGATGCATATAAAACAAGAGTATAGATGCATACAAAATAAGCACAGTTGGCCAAGTGGACTAAGACAAAGCAACGTAACATAACAGTTGACGTAGGTTCGAGTCCCCCACCTGCCCATGTATTAATATACTAAAAACGGGGGTTATATCATATTTTAACTGTTTTTTGGTGCTAAATTCGGTTCAGCCTTGATTAAGACTGACCGCCAAAAAGAGCAATTTGTCTCAAGGACATTACCGACCGGTTCTTGTGGCTAGCTTGCGCCGATTCGTACCAAAAACAGGCAGTTGAAAATTGATGTTATATGATGTTATGCTCGACCAAAAATATGATAAATTATTGAGTTTCCGATAGTTTTTGCCGATAAATACTCTTTATAATTCAAAGCATTCGACTTCAAAGTTTTTTACCAACTTACGGAGATTGAGCGAGCATAAAAATGTAAGTGGATTCCACTCACAAAACTTCCGTGGATTCCGCGTACAAATACCTGTTACATAAATTTTGTCGGCACATTTGGACAAGGCCGACAATCTTTGAGCAGACACCAGCTGAGCCGAAAAAAATCTTACATTTAAAAACTTTTAAAAGTTTCAAGTCCACCATGAAACTACCATAGTACTCAGCCGGTAGCTAATATTGAATTTTCAATAAACTGAGCCTGTTTGGTTGCTGCATGCTTGCAGAAATGATTCAAGTGATTTTGTTAAAGTAGTTGTTAACAAGAAAAAAAGGGTATAATCCAGTTTGATAACGCTTGCTTATCGCAAGCGTAAAAACTGCTTTTAACCGATTCATTACAAATTAAAATCAATTAAATTCGATTGTACACTATTGTTTTCATGAGAAATAATGTAAGGCTAATGGTCTAAAAATAGTTTAAACATTTAAACTCAACTCTTATAATTTGTAGTTTAAATGATCTTTTTACTGAGTGTGGTTATTTTTGTTGGCATTTAAAAATCATCTTGAGAAATTTTTGTTTTTGAGGCTGCGACTCGATAAGGCAAAAGAAGCTCACAAGAACATTCAACTCGCAAAACCAATTAACAGTTTTTCAGTCGTGATTAGAAATTTTTTTATGTTCGCAAGATTATTGCAATTAAGTCAATTTGCTGATTGACTAGTGGGAGTATAAAAGATAGCCGTTTCAAAAGAAAATTAGTTTGAATAGATTTGAGTTTTTGATAACTTGTTGCACCGAAACCTCGTATTTTTCTAATGATTACACTGCTTGACATACCAATGTAATTAAAAAGACAGTTTGCCAGAATTTGAGGTTTCAGAGCATGGCAAATGACAGTCTAAATAAAATACAAAAATTTTGAGTTACTTTTAACCAGGGGTACAGCAGTGACTTGTTTTAAACAATTGAATGGTTCATAAATTGGCCCTATTTTTTGAGTAGATTTTTCAACTAAAGTTTTTATGTCATTTTAAAGCAGCTTGACCCCATTTTCATTAATTTCTCATAATTGTTTCTTCCAAAACTGAGCAAAGATTTGTGCATATGCTAAATTACCAAGAAAAATCATATTCAATAAAAAAAGAGATAAAGGTACACCATTTTGGATGAGAAGTTAAAATCCACCCAGGACATTGAATTGTCCAGTACAACATAATAAACAATTGGAATACTTAAAAAGGCTATGTTTCTTGAGACATCGCAGCTTCTTCCAGGAGTGAGCAATGCGCAAAAGTAAAGTTTAAGTTAAAAATTCGATACGAAACCCATCATGCTCCGAGTTTCGAGTTTGGGCTTTTTTCCAGGCCCCCTTTCAAAACACCGAGTTTTATGTTTATTTTACGTGTGATTACGGCTAAATGTTACGCTGTAAAGTATGAAGAACAAATCTGTTTAAAGTTGTCGATTTGATCACCACGTCAAATTTCCTTGCATTATGACAACGTTAAATAGACTTTTCAAAATTAAATTTGAAAGGGGGGAAACTGGAAAAGAGCCCAAATTTGATCTTCTGAATGTTGAAATTCTGAATCGACCCTGTAATAATTTTAAGGGTCAATACCCCTGCGCCTCGCATAAGCAAAAGTTTTATGATGTAAACAGTATTTTTAGAAAATAAGGTTTGCAGGTGTGTAGTGGGAGACGAAGAAATGGAGGAAACGGAGCAGATATAAATGTAATCTGCACTTCTATCTCAAACTTTTTTTCACAATTTACTCAACTAATCACTGAAATTTGGCTGTGGATCACTTTCGTTGTACGCTTTATCTGAGAAGTGCTTTGATAGAATAAAGAACAAAACATTCCAGGCTACAAAAGAAATTGGAAAAATTATTCTGCTGATTCTGTCGAGGCCAACATCCACAGTCAATATCAGATCAGAGTTATTTTTCAGACCAGCTACTTCAATATCAATTGAAGCTGAGGGCTCTTTTGAGGGCTGTGATTTGCTGCAATCAAGGTCATTAGACGTCTCCTAAAACAAAACTCCGAGTTGAGTCAGTTACAACTTAATTTTTTTGCCTTACCTAAAGCAAATGGAGTTGTTAGTTATCATTGAAAGCATTTCTTGGAAATTGAGCCTAGAGCCAGCAGTGAGGTTTCATGGATAATAATCGATTAATATTGATTTTCATACTAAGAAAAGTTGTCATTATAATCGAAACGCGTTATAATGGATTGTAATAGATTGTAATATTTATGAATTTCGTCCGAAATTTCTGCAATCTTTTAGCTTCTTCTGCAATATTTATCGCCTACTCGATTTCTAAACCTAAGTAATGTGAGTAAGGGTATGTGGTAGGAAGGGGAGGTGGTTGTAAGGAAGTAAGAATGGTGGGAGAAGTGTAGAGATTTATGGGGAGGGGGATGAAGTTAGTGAAAAAAGACAAGCAGAAGCCAACACCACTTTTTACACCACAGTTGCAAATTGATTTTCAAATTGTTGAGAATTGTAGGCTCTTACTCATAAAAATCTATTGTAATCTAATTTAATCTATTATAACCCATCATAATACATAAGAACAATCCATTATAATGAATTAAATTGTGTCCTACATAATATATTTTGTTATCAATTATTAATCCATTATAATCAAATATTTTGGAATTTTATGCAGAGACTGGAAAATTCACGATATCGGTTATATTCGATGAAACCTCTCTGCCGTTGAGAAATGATTTCACGGGTTTAATAATTCAGCTTAATTGATGTTTATTTTCACATAGCTCCATTCCAATATCATTTTTGAACAACCAACAATGTCGATTTGGAGCTAACGGTTAGAAAAATACTCACATCCTTCGGCTTAACAACTGATGCTCCGTCGTCTTCATCATTCTTTAATGCCTTCAGCTTAATTGCTTCCTGATTTTTCTTTGATATCATTTTTTACGCTGCGCAAGAAGCGATTAGTGTCTCGACCAAAGAAGCCACATTCATCAAGAAGTTCCATATCAGATAAGCATCAATGATCTAAAATTGGGTTAGTTTCAAGTAGCCAGGAACAATATCCTGAGAAAATCAGCGGTGTCAAAGTTCAAAAACAGCTACTTTGAGATAGCATTTGTTTCTTTCTATATGGCAATTGCTATTCCTGAAGTAGCAACAAAATGGCGCTGAAAAAACAACGTTTCGGCAATTAATTGGTAGTTTCATAGAACTGAAAGTAGTTTCCACTAATATTTTGAAATTTCAGCAAAAAAAAACCCATGTGAATTCAAATTTTTGCTAGACTTATTTAAAATTTTGAACCTGTGAAAACTAGCATGTCACAAAAACATTTTCTTTGATTTTTGACATGTTATTCATGCCATAAGCCGCTTAGTTTTTCCAATCAGTTAACTTGAATAAATTTTAGTTCGAATACATTATTGTTGGAATTCAGGAGCAAAAGCTTGCAGCCTTTTATAATAAAAAATGGGGGAAGACCGGGGCTTCGGATAAAATTATATAGTAACAGTTTCCTGTTCAAGAACAGGAGGAAATTCTTAGGATAGTCAGGACTACTTTATCGTTGTCAGAACCATTGTTTAATAACCAAAAACAATGTATAAAACGAAGAAAATTTCAAGTAAAGATTTGCACTTGTCCGGATTGGCGAAAACAAGCTGGTCTTTCAACCATCGTTAAGAACCGTTAAGAAAATTTAAAAAAATTTTGACCTGCATATTTTTTTCTAATTTTGGGTTCCCTGAATGAAAATTTTCCATTTTCAATTGCAGATTTTCGTTTTTTAAATTTTTTTTGTGATTGTTTTCTAAATACAGAAAAACTCAGCAGTTAAAACGACATTCAAAAGTTCATTCGAAGCCTATGCTATGAAATACAACCAATCCATTCATAAATCAGCCGAAAAATTCCCAGATTACGTAAGCCAGTCAAAAATTTCTTTAGAATTTCTTAAGTATAAAGTATTTTAGGGTGCTTTATATGGTAGCTGGATCTAACTTCGGCTGGTTTATAAACTATTTTAAAATTTGGATCGGACGCCAATCGTAAATTATGCGTAATTTTTAAATTGATGAATGGCTCATTCATAATAAATCTTATTTGAAAAAAAAAAATTAGAATAGTTTTTGAGCGTCTGGACATGCATACAAGTTTTTTTTTATTTAGAATTGGTTGTTTAAGGGGGGAAGCATTTTTGCGACACAAAATGTAAGGTTTATCGTTTTTTGTTTTTTGAGTTTTTGATTGGAAATTTTCCTTAATCCCAAAAAGTGCTAGTCAATTAAATCCCTTGTAAGTAAATTGATAATTAAAAGTTTTCATAGACATAAGGTAAAGAAATGTATGACCAGTAAAATTTGTGTATGGATGCCAGACCGATGTTGTAAACTGTTTGCATTGTATCTTGAAGTCGGCAGACTCAGGAAACCCCTGCTCTTCGCCTATGATGAGGACGATCTGTGCCAAGATGAGCGCGATACAGATACTGGCTCGCTCGGGTAATGCAGTTGGCTCTATCCACAGTACAACCCAGCTGAGCAGGAAAAAAAATCATTTTATTGGAGTTGACTCAATTCTGGTTCCGTGTGACAGAGTGTACCAGTCAACAAGGTTTTTTGTTTGCAAAAGAATGAGCTAATAATAAACACTGGAGCGCCAAAAAAATCTTTTGCGTTTTGCAATCAAAATCCGCAACAGACCATTTTTTTGTCGTGAAGTCCGCAACAAAGCTATTTTTCGTCAATCTTTTTGGTTTCGAGTCTCCAAACGAAAGCCTAAATCAAAAAGCAGCTCCATAAATTTGATTTTTTCATAATTCTTTGATCTTTTCACGCATCTCTTTGTAGATTCTGTGAAACAACGAAGATTACGACAAATTTTACGTTACCAGTATTTGTTTGTGGAGTCCAAAACAATTTAGTTGTTTTTGAAACAATTTACTTTTTATGGTGAACAAACATCAAGGAATTAGTTCGGTTTCCTGATGGTAATCAGTTTTGTATTCATAAATTTTAATTGAAAATGTAAGCAGAAAACAGAAATAAACATCACAGGCTCTACTTAAAGTCAAAATGTACTGGTGGGCGGTTATAACAAAATTGGTGAAACGGAAACTAAATGGTGACAATGTGAAGATTCAGAGTTAGAGCAGCTATGAGTTAAAGCTGGGTTTAGAGACTGAGATGGAATCTGAGGTTTGAACTGAGGATTGAGAAAAGGTACTAACTGTTGGAGAACGAATTGAGACAAGAAATATTAATAATATGACAAACTAAGCGTCACAAAAACACCAGTTAATAAATTACTGACTGGTCAATTAGTTTGTTATCATCAGTTGACCCTGCCTGAGTTTAATCATTTTTGATTATTTTAATCAGTTGCGACCTCCACACTGATTCAGTTCGGTTAATCTATGTGACCTTGAGATGGTCTGATCACAACAGACAAAAGATTGAAAAGTGTAAGAGAACCTAGTCTATTTCAACGTAGCACAACAACAAATTTGAAACTCTTGGAAATGAACGATGACTACGCTGACATGGACAATCAAAGTTGTTTTTCCTTTTCTTGAGGTTCAATTTTGAGATGTAAAAGTCTTGGAGTTTTTAAGTGTTGCGTGGCCTAATTTTAAGTTTTCATACCCGAGCTTGTCAGTAGGGCGTTCTTGAAAAAAATCCCTTAGTCTTTTTCCAACACAAAGAAACTTATCTTTTAATTACTTTTCCACCTTTTTGAGCTTTTTTGAGCCAATATTCTATCAATTTTTGATGATAGCTGAACGGTAGATATTAGCTCCAAACGATACATGTTTTGTTTTGTTTTCTGCTTTGTTTAATTTTTCAATTAAGTTTGTTCGATACAAAAATTATTCTCATCACGAGGCCATTTTTTACATAGTTTTTTTTCGAGAAGTGAAAGTAGTGGATTTCTTAGGAAAGACTATTTGAAATTGTTTCGATGCCCTCAATACATTTTACGACACTATTTGATTTCAAAAATTTTTTTTGATTAATTTCAATTCCAATACATTTTGAAGCATAAAAAAGCTAGTAAATCTAAAAACAATAGCAGCAAAAAAGAGTATTGACATCATGATATCACTAAAAAATAGTTGTAAGAAACTCAACTTTTCTTTGATGAAAATTCGGATGATTTTTAATTAAGAAACAATCTGAGGCATTTAATTGAAGATTGAATGCACCATGAATTCTCAATGCGCTAAGATACTGAAAAAAAAGAAAAGAGAAAAGCTTTGGTAAGCAAGTTGAGCTAGCTAAACACTTGCAACCCACTAGTAAAAAGACTATATTGAACCGATGAGTAGCATTTTTGGTTCAAAGTGGAACATTATGCATGTTCAGAGTCATCTTTTTTTTCACAACAAATGTGAACAAAACAGACTTTAATGTCAATATATAATACTTGAAAAATATTTAATTTGGATTTTTTGAAGAAAAATTGATCGATTTTTTTGCGATTATATGGAGAGAAGAAGTTATTGAAGTAATTTCAATGTTTTTAAATAGAGAAAAAAACACATTATATGTTTGACCTTATAATCTATTATTTTCATCTTTGAACACAAAATTGTCATTTAATTGATTGTTAGAGGGTTGATTGTTTTTGAGCCTAAAATTGCGAGATAATGATTGGTAACTAAAAATTTTCGCTGTGGGCATCTAGTTGTTGTTTTGTTTTGCTGTTGTTTTGTTGTTTTGTTGCAAGAGAATTCTTGTTTTCTACCCCTGCAAAATTTTATTGGATTGAACATTTTTGAAATCTAATTTAATTTAGTCAAATTTGACTCACCTTAAAGTTGTGAGCGCCATACTTGGGACAAAAAGAGTTAACAAATAACCAGCTGGGTTGCGGCTAAATCGCAAAAGCAGTGCATGTTCCATGTATTTTGTG
>NC_087066.1:12225344-12253456 GCF_963678635.1 Symsagittifera roscoffensis | reverse complement strand
TACCAAAGCTTTTCTCTTTTCTTTTTTTTCAGTATCTTAGCGCATTGAGAATTCATGGTGCATTCAATCTTCAATTAAATGCCTCAGATTGTTTCTTAATTAAAAATCATCCGAATTTTCATCAAAGAAAAGTTGAGTTTCTTACAACTATTTTTTAGTGATATCATGATGTCAATACTCTTTTTTGCTGCTATTGTTTTTAGATTTACTAGCTTTTTTATGCTTCAAAATGTATTGGAATTGAAATTAATCAAAAAAAATTTTTGAAATCAAATAGTGTCGTAAAATGTATTGAGGGCATCGAAACAATTTCAAATAGTCTTTCCTAAGAAATCCACTACTTTCACTTCTCGAAAAAAAACTATGTAAAAAATGGCCTCGTGATGAGAATAATTTTTGTATCGAACAAACTTAATTGAAAAATTAAACAAAGCAGAAAACAAAACAAAACATGTATCGTTTGGAGCTAATATCTACCGTTCAGCTATCATCAAAAATTGATAGAATATTGGCTCAAAAAAGCTCAAAAAGGTGGAAAAGTAATTAAAAGATAAGTTTCTTTGTGTTGGAAAAAGACTAAGGGATTTTTTTCAAGAACGCCCTACTGACAAGCTCGGGTATGAAAACTTAAAATTAGGCCACGCAACACTTAAAAACTCCAAGACTTTTACATCTCAAAATTGAACCTCAAGAAAAGGAAAAACAACTTTGATTGTCCATGTCAGCGTAGTCATCGTTCATTTCCAAGAGTTTCAAATTTGTTGTTGTGCTACGTTGAAATAGACTAGGTTCTCTTACACTTTTCAATCTTTTGTCTGTTGTGATCAGACCATCTCAAGGTCACATAGATTAACCGAACTGAATCAGTGTGGAGGTCGCAACTGATTAAAATAATCAAAAATGATTAAACTCAGGCAGGGTCAACTGATGATAACAAACTAATTGACCAGTCAGTAATTTATTAACTGGTGTTTTTGTGACGCTTAGTTTGTCATATTATTAATATTTCTTGTCTCAATTCGTTCTCCAACAGTTAGTACCTTTTCTCAATCCTCAGTTCAAACCTCAGATTCCATCTCAGTCTCTAAACCCAGCTTTAACTCATAGCTGCTCTAACTCTGAATCTTCACATTGTCACCATTTAGTTTCCGTTTCACCAATTTTGTTATAACCGCCCACCAGTACATTTTGACTTTAAGTAGAGCCTGTGATGTTTATTTCTGTTTTCTGCTTACATTTTCAATTAAAATTTATGAATACAAAACTGATTACCATCAGGAAACCGAACTAATTCCTTGATGTTTGTTCACCATAAAAAGTAAATTGTTTCAAAAACAACTAAATTGTTTTGGACTCCACAAACAAATACTGGTAACGTAAAATTTGTCGTAATCTTCGTTGTTTCACAGAATCTACAAAGAGATGCGTGAAAAGATCAAAGAATTATGAAAAAATCAAATTTATGGAGCTGCTTTTTGATTTAGGCTTTCGTTTGGAGACTCGAAACCAAAAAGATTGACGAAAAATAGCTTTGTTGCGGACTTCACGACAAAAAAATGGTCTGTTGCGTATTTTGATTGCAAAACGCAAAAGATTTTTTTGGCGCTCCAGTGTTTATTATTAGCTCATTCTTTTGCAAACAAAAAACCTTGTT
The DNA here is from genome assembly GCF_963678635.1 of Symsagittifera roscoffensis. NCBI lineage: Eukaryota > Metazoa > Xenacoelomorpha > Acoela > Convolutidae > Symsagittifera > Symsagittifera roscoffensis. Next base: position 12,251,802 of record NC_087066.1, on the reverse strand, counting down.
GACTGGTACACTCTGTCACACGGAACCAGAATTGAGTCAACTCCAATAAAATGATTTTTTTTTCTGCTCAGCTGGGTTGTACTGTGGATAGAGCCAACTGCATTACCCGAGCGAGCCAGTATCTGTATCGCGCTCATCTTGGCACAGATCGTCCTCATCATAGGCGAAGAGCAGGGGTTTCCTGAGTCTGCCGACTTCAAGATACAATGCAAACAGTTTACAACATCGGTCTGGCATCCATACACAAATTTTACTGGTCATACATTTCTTTACCTTATGTCTATGAAAACTTTTAATTATCAATTTACTTACAAGGGATTTAATTGACTAGCACTTTTTGGGATTAAGGAAAATTTCCAATCAAAAACTCAAAAAACAAAAAACGATAAACCTTACATTTTGTGTCGCAAAAATGCTTCCCCCCTTAAACAACCAATTCTAAATAAAAAAAAACTTGTATGCATGTCCAGACGCTCAAAAACTATTCTAAATTTTTTTTTTCAAATAAGATTTATTATGAATGAGCCATTCATCAATTTAAAAATTACGCATAATTTACGATTGGCGTCCGATCCAAATTTTAAAATAGTTTATAAACCAGCCGAAGTTAGATCCAGCTACCATATAAAGCACCCTAAAATACTTTATACTTAAGAAATTCTAAAGAAATTTTTGACTGGCTTACGTAATCTGGGAATTTTTCGGCTGATTTATGAATGGATTGGTTGTATTTCATAGCATAGGCTTCGAATGAACTTTTGAATGTCGTTTTAACTGCTGAGTTTTTCTGTATTTAGAAAACAATCACAAAAAAAATTTAAAAAACGAAAATCTGCAATTGAAAATGGAAAATTTTCATTCAGGGAACCCAAAATTAGAAAAAAATATGCAGGTCAAAATTTTTTTAAATTTTCTTAACGGTTCTTAACGATGATTGAAAGACCAGCTTGTTTTCGCCAATCCGGACAAGTGCAAATCTTTACTTGAAATTTTCTTCGTTTTATACATTGTTTTTGGTTATTAAACAATGGTTCTGACAACGATAAAGTAGTCCTGACTATCCTAAGAATTTCCTCCTGTTCTTGAACAGGAAACTGTTACTATATAATTTTATCCGAAGCCCCGGTCTTCCCCCATTTTTTATTATAAAAGGCTGCAAGCTTTTGCTCCTGAATTCCAACAATAATGTATTCGAACTAAAATTTATTCAAGTTAACTGATTGGAAAAACTAAGCGGCTTATGGCATGAATAACATGTCAAAAATCAAAGAAAATGTTTTTGTGACATGCTAGTTTTCACAGGTTCAAAATTTTAAATAAGTCTAGCAAAAATTTGAATTCACATGGGTTTTTTTTTGCTGAAATTTCAAAATATTAGTGGAAACTACTTTCAGTTCTATGAAACTACCAATTAATTGCCGAAACGTTGTTTTTTCAGCGCCATTTTGTTGCTACTTCAGGAATAGCAATTGCCATATAGAAAGAAACAAATGCTATCTCAAAGTAGCTGTTTTTGAACTTTGACACCGCTGATTTTCTCAGGATATTGTTCCTGGCTACTTGAAACTAACCCAATTTTAGATCATTGATGCTTATCTGATATGGAACTTCTTGATGAATGTGGCTTCTTTGGTCGAGACACTAATCGCTTCTTGCGCAGCGAAAAAAATGATATCAAAGAAAAATCAGGAAGCAATTAAGCTGAAGGCATTAAAGAATGATGAAGACGACGAAGCATCAGTTGTTAAGCCGAAGGATGTGAGTATTTTTCTAACCGTTAGCTCCAAATCGACATTGTTGGTTGTTCAAAAATGATATTGGAATGGAGCTATGTGAAAATAAACATCAATTAAGCTGAATTATTAAACCCGTGAAATCATTTCTCAACGGCAGAGAGGTTTCATCGAATATAACCGATATCGTGAATTTTCCAGTCTCTGCATAAAATTCCAAAATATTTGATTATAATGGATTAATAATTGATAACAAAATATATTATGTAGGACACAATTTAATTCATTATAATGGATTGTTCTTATGTATTATGATGGGTTATAATAGATTAAATTAGATTACAATAGATTTTTATGAGTAAGAGCCTACAATTCTCAACAATTTGAAAATCAATTTGCAACTGTGGTGTAAAAAGTGGTGTTGGCTTCTGCTTGTCTTTTTTCACTAACTTCATCCCCCTCCCCATAAATCTCTACACTTCTCCCACCATTCTTACTTCCTTACAACCACCTCCCCTTCCTACCACATACCCATACTCACATTACTTAGGTTTAGAAATCGAGTAGGCGATAAATATTGCAGAAGAAGCTAAAAGATTGCAGAAATTTCGGACGAAATTCATAAATATTACAATCTATTACAATCCATTATAACGCGTTTCGATTATAATGACAACTTTTCTTAGTATGAAAATCAATATTAATCGATTATTATCCATGAAACCTCACTGCTGGCTCTAGGCTCAATTTCCAAGAAATGCTTTCAATGATAACTAACAAATTTAAGTTGTAACTGAAAAAGTTGTAACTGACTCAAGTTGTAACAAAAAAATTAAGTTGTAATTGACTCAACTCGGAGTTCTGTTTTAGGAGACGTCTGCTGACCTTGACTGCAGCAAATCACAACCCTCAAAAGAGCCCTCAGCTTCAATTGATATTGAAGTAGCTGGTCTGAAAAATAACTCTGATCTGATATTGACTGTGGATGTTGGCCTCGACAGAATCAGCAGAATAATTTTTCCAATTTCTTTCGTAGCCTGGAATGTTTTGTTCTTTTTTCTATCAAAGCACTTCTCAGATAAAGCGTACAACGAAAGTGATCCACAGCCAAATTTCAGTGATTAGTTGAGTAATGTTTGAAAAAAAGTTTGAGATAGAAGAAGTGCAGATTACATTTATATCTGCTCAGTTTCCTCCACTTCTTCGTCTCCCACTACACACCTGCAAACCTTACTTTCTAAAAATACTGATTACATCAAAAAACTTTTGCTCATGCGAGGAGCAGGGGTATCGACCCTTAAAATTATTACAGGGTCGATTCAGAATTTCAACATTCAGAAGATCAAATTTGGGCACTTTTCCAGTTTCCCCCCTTTCAAATTTAATTTTGAAAAGTCTATTTAGCGTTATCATAATGCAAGGAAATTTGACGTGGTGAACAAATCGACAACTCTTCATTCTTTATAGCGTAACCTTAAGCCGTAATAACACGTAAAATAAACATAAAACTCGGTATTTTGAAAGGGGGGCCTGGAAAAAAGCCCAAACTCGAAACTCGGAGCATGATGGGTTTCGTATCGAATTTTTAACTTAAACTTTACTTTTCCGCATTGCTCGCTCCTGGAAGAAGCTGCTATGTCTCAAGAAACATAGAATTTTTAAATATTTTAATTGTTTATTATGTTGTACTAGTCAGTTCACTGATATGTCCTGGGTGGATTTTAACTTTTCATCCAAAATGGTGCACGTTTATCTCTTTTTTTTATTGAATTTGATTTTTCTTGGTAATTAAGCATATGCACAAATCTTTGCTCAGTTTTGGAAGAAACAATTATGAGAAATTAACGAAAATGGGGTCAAGCTGCTTTAAAATGACATAAAAACTTTAGTTGAAAAATCTACTCAAAAAATAGGGCCAATTTATGAACCATTCAATTGTTTAAAACAAGTCACTGCTGTACCCCGGGTTAAAAGTAACTCAAAATTTTTGTAACTTATTTAGACTGTCATTTGCCATGCTCTGAAACCTCAAATTCTGGCAAACTGTCTTTTTAATTACATTGATATGTCAAGCAGTGTAATCATTAGAAAAATACGAGGTTTCGGTGCAACAAGTTATCAAAAAACTCAAATCTAATCAAACTGATTTTCTTTTGCATCGGCTATCTTTTATACTACCTCTTTTCAATAAGCAAATTGATTTAATTGCATTAATCTCGCGAACATAAAAAAAAATCTAATCTGTTAATTCTCAAAAACTGTTAATTGATTTTGCGAGTTGAATGTTCTTGTGAGCTTGTTTTGACTTATCGCGTCGCAGCCCTCAAAAACAAAATTTTCTCAAGATGATTTTTAAACGCCAAAAAAATAACCACACTCAGTAAAATGATCAATTAAACTACAAATTATCTGTTAAAAGCAGTTTTTACGCTTGCGATAATCAAGCGTTATCAAACTGGATTATAGACTTTTTTCTTGTTAACAACTACTTCAACAAAATCACTTGAATCATTTCTGCAGCATGCAGCAACCAAACAGGCTCAATTTATTGAAAATTCAGTTTTAGCTACCGGCTGAGTACTATGGTAGCCTCATGGTGGACTTGAACTTTTTAAAAGTTTTTAAATGTAAAACATTTTTTTCGGCTCTGCTGGTGTCTGCTCAAAGATTGTCGGCCTTGTACAAAAGTACCGACAAAATTTATGTTACAGGTATTTGTACGCGGAATCCACGGAAGTTTTGTAAGTGGAATCCACTTACATTTTGGAACATGTTTAAAGATTTGTCTGTGGATTCCAGGAACAAACAGACTCAAAACTGTGCGCCTATCCAGTGGCACAACTTGGCCTCGTAAAAAAACGTTTTCTAGCTTATTTGGTGCAATACGAACGAACAAACGTTACTCGACGGAAATTTATATTTTAAAAAAAACTGTCAATAAAGTCATTTTTGTAGATTATCAACTGCTTCAAATTTGCTGGTGCTTAATATCAAAACTTTTGCAAGCAAAAATCGACCTGTGATGTTTTTAAGGAACTTTGCGCTGTTAATAAACTGCAAACTCAAACATTATCTTGTGTAAAATTGCTTGATTCTACATGACACCAAATTGTGGAAACGTAGCTTTCGAACATCATAATCAGCATTTTGATCAGCTGATGCAAACAATTGTCGCAGATACGTAGTTATGTAGGTAGTTAGATAAATTGTAGATGGCTGCATGTGCATTTTTGAATGTCTGAATACAGTACAATCAAATTAAATTATGAGAGAAAAGGAATAATTGTATCTAAAACATGTCTTTTAAAGTTTAAAAATAAATTAAAATAAATTAATTTTTTCATATTGTTATTTAATGCCTTAAAAAACACAATTTTGTATTTATAATGGAATCATTGTGAGATAGTGATAGATGTCTTATCCAATATTGTTTCAGAGCACATTTTGATTCTCGCTAATATAGGGTAGTTGATCCCGACCCAATAATCACTAAGAAATGACATTAATTTCAAACAAAGATTCAAAAATTTGGGTTTTAAATTCTGGTATTTTTCTACAGATTGAACATAGTCTACTAAATGACCAAAAAATTAAGAAAATGATTTAATAAAATGATTTATTAGTTTCTGTTTTTTTTCCTGCGCGGCAATGATTGTAGTTTTTGAACAGGCCTATGAGCACTGAAAATAGACGACAGCGCTTGATTCGTGCATAAAGAATCTTGCTCTGATATGTTAACTTGAGCGCAAAAAAAATTGTGTTTTTCCTGTGTTGTCTTCTGAAATATTGAAAAAGTCAGCACTGCTCATGTGAATACACGTGAACACTTTTAATGTGGCTCCTGTTTAGCTCTTGAAACTTGTGCAGAGTTGAGCTCTTTAATTTTGTTTAATTTTTTTGTGTAATTGTTGTAAAAAAATTATTTCTCATATTTCATTGTATCATCACGTATTCAGCCATAATAACTCGTAAGAAAACTAGGAAAAATTTGTATAATGATGGTTGTAAAAGGGCCCCACATCTCCATTAGAATATTTTGGAGAATTCGAAGTGGTGTTCTGGCTTTTTTTTCTCTTTTTCTAACTTGCAATTTACCAAATTTTTTCTATTTGGCATCACTTTATTCCTTAATTGATTATAAATAGGTATATATAAATTATATGATTTATAATAGGTATATTATAAATCAGAAAATTTACCCCACATTGAGAAAAAAAACTAGATTCAGTGTGAAAAAATGGCCAATAGTCGCATTTTAAACCGGCTCTTTCCTAGTTTATTTGAAGAAAATTCCTCCATTACTTACATTATCAGGCGGCTGTAGGGTTTTTTGCATAAATAGAAGTCAGAGAACTGACCCTGGTAATTTGTTTACCTCAAAACAATGATCGCTCAACCAAAAAATACTTGATTCATACAGCAATTTTCATCGGTGGAATGTTCACGTTTTCAGGTTGAAAAAGCTTTCAGTATCAACTTTTACGAAAATCTTATAGGGGGACTGAAAAAACGCATAACAGCCTCCATCACGGCTTGCTGTACTTTTGGTGTATCTATGAAAAATAAGTCAGCGATTCAGTTTACCAACTCAGGGACGAACTTAAAGCTTCAACCCCCCTGTTAAGTAGTTCGCATGTTGAAATATGTTAAGTAGTTCGCATGCCAATTTTGGTATTATTCGGATAATGTGAACAAAATTTCACAAGTAAGATTTTGCAGGTGGGGGGGGGGGGGAGATTCGAACATAGAATTTTCTAAACTAAGATCTTTCCGTACTCCTCGGATTTTTTAGGTTAATCAACTAAATTGTTGGACCGGCTTTTTCCTTTTTCCCCACCTGACATAAGCATATCATTGGCTGATGCTTTACTGGACAAGGTGTCATTACGTTATCAGTCCGCATGCCAGTTTAAGTAATAATCGGGCACATTGAAACAGAAAATGTCTTATAAAAACTTACCGGTGGAGAAGAGGTAGCACGGCATTTGATGTTCACACGGCATTTTGCATGTAAGAAAGGTTGTGAAAATTTGTTCACCTTTTCATGCTGACACCTTTTTTATGCATTTTACAAAAAGAAAAGTCATTTAGGCCCTTTATCCTTTTCCCCACACCTGCAAATTTTTATATTCGAAGTTAGTGAACACTTTGTTCGATTGTCATGAAAATTGACATGCAGGCTAATTAGGCCATGACAAGGCTCTTTTTCAGTTCCCCCTTTTCAAAATACCGAGATTTATGTTTGTTTTACGTGTTATTACGGCTAAATGCTGTAAAGTATGAAGAACAATTCTGTTCACAGTTGTCGATTTGTTCGCCACGCCAAGTTTCATTGCATTATGACAACGTTATATAAGCTTTTCAAAATTGAATTTGAAAGGGGGGGACTGGAAAAGAGCCCATGACAAACATATTTGATCTTCATAATTAGCCTAGTAAAACCACTCATTAGACGATAAAATTCATGTTTGAGTGAGGCGGGGGAAAAGGAAAAAGTGCCGTTATTTTAAATAAGTTTTCATATATTAAATTTCCGAGAAAAATCAAAAGGGGGAACTGGAAAAGAGCCCTAAAAAGTCAAACAAACTCTGGGACCAAGTTAACATCCTCCCCCCCTCCCCCCCCCCCCAAAGCCGTTTGAGGGATGATAGTTTAACATTAGGTTAAGATTTTACAGCCAATCAGAATTGAGCATTTTACATGCAGCGCTTAGCAAGTTTAATGCAAATGAAATGCTGGGGCGGAGGATGTTAATTTGGTCTATTTTGGGGAAAGATGTTAACTTGATCCAAACTCTGTTCTTCTTTTCGAAGTTTGTAATTGTTCCGACTTTCGTAACGAAAGTAACGGAATGTTTGTCCTCGGAGTGGGTGTTTTTCTTCAGACAAATTTCGACTTTTGAACTATCCATTTTTGATGGAGTTTTTATTTATATCATTCGAAAGCTATTGTTGTCCTGAGCCAAATTTGAAAAAAAAAATTTTTTTTACCTGTGATCATTTTTGGTAAAGTAATGGGGTTTTAAAGATGGCCAATTTGGCCAATTTGGGACAATTAAGGCGCGATATATATCGCGCTATTAACGCGTAAGCGAGATTCAACCCGTCTTAGAAACCGTTTCAAATTGTTTGAAGGAAGCTTATACCCCATAACTGATTTGATAATCATTTTGTACTCACTTGGGGGGATGTTTACACAAATAAATCTCAAAAAAAAATTATTTCAATTTTATTACATATTTCTGCCTCGTTTCGGTTCTGAAGTAGATCGGTTTTGGGTAGCTGACTGATTGACAACATTTCACTTCATCTTTAAATGAACCGTAATTAACGGAAATTACAAGTCAGCAAAGAAGATCGAACTAACATACATTTTGGTATTTAAAAGCAAAATTCAATATCATAAAATACGCAAAATGAAACATTAATAAATCAATATTAAAAAAACGCCTAAACAATTAGTGAACTTTGTTTCAGTCTTTCAGTTTTCGACTTTTTTCACACATGGTTCTTCGTTCACCAGAAAGTTTATTTGTTGTGATCTTGATTTTTCTCTCTATGAATTCTAGCGAAAACATTACATCTAATTTTTCATGTTATTTCTGCATGTTATTTATAGACCTTAAAAGGCAGTTGGAACATTCAGGGATTGCCCTGATACAAGCAGTCCTTTTTTAACTTTTGGCATAAGAGCCAGCAAAAGACTTATGATTGCATAAAAAATCTGGAGCAAAGCCAACTATTGCACAAACAGACACTGAATTTAAACTCATGACAAGTTTTCTTGTCCTTTTCATGTAGAAATATGCTTCAAGCCAATCAAGGAACTTAATTATACTTCAATGGAAATCATTGTGAAAGCGGGAAAACAAAGCTGATAAATCCTAATCAATTTAGCTGAGCATACTTGTCGGCCAACTCAAATCGTTTAATTTTCTATTAACGAGAAAAAACTTCGTACAACTTTGCTATGGTTCGTATTGGTATCAAACAATCCAATTTTTCTTAGTGTTTCCCCATTGTAGCTCTTCCAAAAAAACATAACCCATCCAGTGAACAACAAAACAATTTAACATGCACACGGCGAGTTTATATATTTATTTAAAACTAGTAACTGCATGCAGACCTAAGTTCAGTACTAACACAACATTGATGCTTTTGGCTCTTTTCCAGTCCACCATCGATTTTTTCTGAAATTCAATATTTGAAAATTTATTTAAAATATCATTTCATGTTCAAAAATGTAATAAAATGTGTCAGCATGAACAGGTGAACAAAGCTTACAACGTTTCTAACATGCAAATTGCCGTGCGAACAGTTTTTGCAAAAAATTTATTTTGTAATTTTACGAGCGGAGTGGGAAACTGAAAAGAGCCATGCTTTTTTTTATAGATAAGTTACGAATGAAAAAACAGCAATATTAAGAGACATGCAATATTCTATTGGTCTTCATGAAATTGCAACAAAAGTGTTGTTAGATAAATTCCTTCGCTCCCCATAGCAGCTAGTTAACAAAAACTTAAACTTAGAGTCGCGTAGACCGAGCAATTTTTAGATTTGGAGCTCCACAGTTTTTGAGAGACTATTAGTTTAATGGCAGGGAAGAAAATAGTTTTTTTTCTATCTGTTTTCATTTTGAGATAACTTTTCAGGATCAAACTGCAGCTGTTGCTTATGCTTTGTGCCTTGCTACTATGATCTGTCTGGTGAATGCAGCTGAGTTGAGACGCGAACAAATAGAGGGGCTAGAAATTATCGAAGTACCAAAGATTTGTGTGATAATGTAAGACCTCTCTCTGGTATAAGAAACTATCAAGTGAAATGAATAAAAATTTAAAACAGCGTTCTTTTTCAGCAGAATTACGCTTTTGCTCTATATAAGCAAAAGCAAGGTTGACATCAAAGCAAATGATCTCTTTTTTAATCTTATTATTATCATTTCAATTCAGATAAGGCGTTTAATACCAAAAAAGGCAGAAATAAATGCCTCTGTTAAGTCTTTGTTTGTATATTTGAAATTGTAAGCTTTTTTTTCGAAAAATTGGTAAGCGAATCTTTTTTAGTGCACCGGTTTTTTAAAAAAATTATCCGGTTTTATTTGCCCAGCTTGGTAAATTTATAGCTCTGCCTTTTACTTTTCAATTTCATTGTAAAAGTCTAAACACTAATTCATTTTACTTGGAGTTTCTTTCAAAGCCGATGCTTTAGTAAAAAGCATTAATGTGCAAAAAAATGAAGATATTTTAGTTCTCTTTCTTCTCCAATTTTGTTCTTTCAATATCTTATTTTGTTTGTTTTTTCAGAGGAATTGTTAGCTTGGACAACGGATAATAAAAAAGTGACTTTTCCCTGAAACAAATTTCAAACAAAGTTGCTCAAGTTGGGGCAAAAATATAGAGTTCAGACAGCCTTTGAACATGTCTCAGATTTTTCATGGAGAAAAATAGATAAAACTGTAGTTTTAATTGTCATATTTTTGTCATACAATCCAACACGGAGGGGTAAAAAACTACACAGAGGTCAAACGTTCTACATTTTCCGTAAACTTTGGAACGAACAAAAAAAACGGAACTTTTCAAGAAGAAAGAGCTCCGGTGAATTATCAGGACTTCTGTAAGAAAAAAATGTGTCTCAGTGCCGAAAATATTTTTTTTACAAGTATAAACGAGAGTTCATGAGAGGCTCATCTCTCAACTACAGTTTTAATATTACCTTTTCAAAGTTCTCTATAGCTATTGTTACTTCATAATTAAGCACTTTTCACCTAAATCAGTTGGTAGAAAAACGAGTTGAATGAGCGTTTTTTTTTAAAGAGACAAGCCTAGATTTCTCCAGTTCGATTCTATTTTTTTTCCCACTCTGTCAAACAATCTCCTAAAAAATATCATGTAATTTTATCCCATAAGTTTTTGTGTGATGCAAAAAAACCGTGTAGATTACAAAGTGTGAGGGTAAAAAGAAGCTAAACTTAAGATATAGAGGTAAAAATTAAACGTATTTTTGCCTGGATGGAGCTCAAATTTGGGCTATATTGGGTCTGTTTTTTGCTCGATAACTCGGATATCAATTGCACACAAAACGACAGTTAGGGGACTCAAATTTTACAATCATTACAGGATCTCTCAAGCCATACTAAATCTGTTTTTGAGTAACAACTCATTTTTTATGATCGTTGAGTAGCTTTTCGTTGATCCAGAAGAGTAGACGAATAATCATTTTGTGTTTCTTTCAACTGGATCCGATTTATAATATCCGATTTCAAATATCACAACTGCATCTTTGGTGCTTTTGTGCATCTCATGAATCTGTTCAAACATTTTTTTCCAGAAAATTTTCAACTGCTGGAAGCAATAAATTTCGCTAGCTGTAAAAAAATATCTTTCTTTGCTGCATGAAACAATTTTAGTTAATTTAAAATAATCTGGAAAATGTTTTTTCTTGAGATATGGGAAAATTATTTTTTTAATGTGGAAAGTATGGTTAGTTTAAGCCTTTTAGAACAAACAAAGTTCATATCAAAACTGTCAAAGCTATATATAGGTTTCAAGTAGGCAGTTTTCCTACCCCTGTAAATTCTACTAGCAAGAGCGCCATTGATTTCGACTTTAGTTTCACTGAGATTTAGTTGCACTTGTTGCTCTTTCTGTTTTTCACTTTTTCACAGATATTTGAAAAAGTTTTGACAAAAATGTTTTTTTTTTCGTATCGTTTTTAAAGTCAGTGTTTCTTAGAGTATCTCAATGAAAAAGCAAAAAATTCGTTTTCTTTCCCTGATTATCCAGTCTCTGTTATCATAAATTGCTTGGCTTCTAACGGATGCTCATTCATTTTTTTGTTCTGCCTCTTGTAATATTTTTTACTTTTGTTAGTCTTTTTTCTCAAACACTTTTTTCCAAGTGCGATATTTTTGAAGCATTATAAGAATATGGTTATAAAAAAATTCCTTTTTTTTCAGATTATTTAGTCGAAGTTATCTCAAGACGAAGTTTTCTTAGGAGTTTTTCCAGTCCAAATTTGAAGTTTTTTATCCAATCTACAAGCATGCCCTATCCCTTTCGTGCCACATACTCATACGGAGTTGAGGCCGTCTGTTGATTTAAGCTCAATTCACGTCCATTTAAAAACACTGTAATGGTAATTTGATTGGCTCTGCGAGTATGTCCATTACTTACCTCGAATTTCACTTTTCTGATTTTCAATTCCAAGAAGATATGCGAAACAAAAAATTTGTTGATAAAAAATGAATTTTGATCCGAGTTTTAATGTGAGATTATTTTTCGATGAATTTAAAACAAAAATAAGTACAAAAATTGCTGATCACAAACCTTATCACAAGATAATTTTGGTCGAAACAATTTCGATTCTCTAAAAATTTTAAGCGATTTCTACAGAAAAAATCAAAACTAGGACACAAACATTGCTAAAAATTTTGACATTTTTCCTGCTCAAAAGCTTCAAGGGCAAATCAAATCAAGTTTTATTCAATCCGAAAAAGTAAATGTTAACATTAATAGTAAATTTTAATTTTTCAGTCTTGGATATTCATTATTCATGCTTCGTAGTTTTTTGCGCTGGATATATCCCATCATCTTCTCTCACATCCGGCCTCGATATTTATGCACCACTCCATTCAATAGCCGTTTTTTCGTTTTTCACAGCACTCTCAAATAGCGCACTTTTACGAGCAATTATGTAAGTCGCTCGCAACTAAAATAGAAACGATACTAGTTCGCAGTTGGTAGTGCACTGATACAAAATTTCCAGGCTCATTTTAATCCCTTGCGATTAAAATCGAAACGATACGATTGTTGGTTGTTGGCCGGGTTATAGCCGTTTTTTTCGTACTTCACAGCACTCTCAAATAGCGCACTTTTACGAACAATTATGTAAGTCGCTCGCAACTAAAATAGAAACGATACTAGTTCGCAGTTGGTAGTGCACTGATACAAAATTTCCAGGCTCATTTTAATCCCTTGCGATTAAAATCGAAACGATACGATTGTTGGTTGTTGGCCGGGTTATAGCCGTTTTTTTCGTACTTCACAGCACTCTCAAATAGCGCACTTTTACGAACAATTATGTAAGTCGCTCGCAACTAAAATAGAAACGATACTAGTTCGCAGTTGGTAGTGCACTGATACAAAATTTCCAGGCTCATTTTAATCCCTTGCGATTAAAATCGAAACGATACGATTGTTGGTTGTTGGCCGGGTTATAGCCGTTTTTTTCGTACTTCACAGCACTCTCAAATAGCGCACTTTTACGAACAATTATGTAAGTCGCTCGCAACTAAAATAGAAACGATACTAGTTCGCAGTTGGTAGTGCACTGATACAAAATTTCCAGGCTCATTTTAATCCCTTGCGATTAAAATCGAAACGATACGATTGTTGGTTGTTGGCCGGGTTATAGCCGTTTTTTTCGTACTTCACAGCACTCTCAAATAGCGCACTTTTACGAACAATTATGTAAGTCGCTCGCAACTAAAATAGAAACGATACTAGTTCGCAGTTGGTAGTGCACTGATACAAAATTTCCAGGCTCATTTTAATCCCTTGCGATTAAAATCGAAACGATACGATTGTTGGTTGTTGGCCGGGCTATAGCCGTTTTTTTCGTACTTCACAGCACTCTCAAATAGCGCACTTTTACGAACAATTATGTAAGTCGCTCGCAACTAAAATAGAAACGATACTAGTTCGCAGTTGGTAGTGCACTGATACAAAATTTCCAGGCTCATTTTAATCCCTTGCGATTAAAATCGAAACGATACGATTGTTGGTTGTTGGCCGGGTTATAGCCGTTTTTTCGTACTTCACAGCACTCTCAAATAGCGCACTTTTACGAACAATTATGTAAGTCGCTCGCAACTAAAATAGAAACGATACTAGTTCGCAGTTGGTAGTGCACTGATACAAAATTTCCTGGCTCATTTTAATCCCTTGCGATTAAAATCGAAACGATACGATTGTTGGTTGTTGGCCGGGTTATAGCCGTTTTTTTCGTACTTCACAGCACTCTCAAATAGCGCACTTTTACGAACAATTATGTAAGTCGCTCGCAACTAAAATAGAAACGATACTAGTTCGCAGTTGGTAGTGCACTGATACAAAATTTCCAGGCTCATTTTAATCCCTTGCAATTAAAATCGAAACGATACGATTGTTGGTTGTTGGCCGGGCTATAGCCGTTTTTTCGTTTTTCACAGCACTCTCAAATAGCGCACTTTTACGAACAATTATGTAAGTCGCTCGCAAATAAAATAGAAACGATACTAGTTCGCAGTTGGTAGTGCACTGATACAAAATTTCCAGGCTCATTTTTATCCCTTACGATTAAAATCGAAACGATACGATTGTTGGTTGTTGGCCGGGTTATAGCCGTTTTTTTCGTACTTCACAGCACTCTCAAATAGCGCACTTTTACGAACAATTATGTAAGTCGCTCGCAACTAAAATAGAAACGATACTAGTTCGCAGTTGGTAGTGCACTGATACAAAATTTCCAGGCTCATTTTAATCCCTTGCGATTAAAATCGAAACGATACGATTGTTGGTTGTTGGCCGGGTTATAGCCGTTTTTTTCGTACTTCACAGCACTCTCAAATAGCGCACTTTTACGAACAATTATGTAAGTCGCTCGCAACTAAAATAGAAACGATACTAGTTCGCAGTTGGTAGTGCACTGATACAAAATTTCCACGCTCATTTTAATCCCTTGCGATTAAAATCGAAACGATACGATTGTTGGTTGTTGGCCGGGTTATAGCCGTTTTTTTCGTACTTCACAGCACTCTCAAATAGCGCACTTTTACGAACAATTATGTAAGTCGCTCGCAACTAAAATAGAAACGATACTAGTTCGCAGTTGGTAGTGCACTGATACAAAATTTCCAGGCTCATTTTAATCCCTTGCGATTAAAATCGAAACGATACGATTGTTGGTTGTTGGCCGGGCTATAGCCGTTTTTTTCGTACTTCACAGCACTCTCAAATAGCGCACTTTTATGTACGAACAATTATGTAAGTCGCTCGCAACTAAAATAGAAACGATACTAGTTCGCAGTTGGTAGTGCACTGATACAAAATTTCCAGGCTCATTTTAATCCCTTGCGATTAAAATCGAAACGATACGATTGTTGGTTGTTGGCCGGGTTATAGCCGTTTTTTTCGTACTTCACAGCACTCTCAAATAGCGCACTTTTACGAACAATTATGTAAGTCGCTCGCAACTAAAATAGAAACGATACTAGTTCGCAGTTGGTAGTGCACTGATACAAAATTTCCAGGCTCATTTTAATCCCTTGCGATTAAAATCGAAACGATACGATTGTTGGTTGTTGGCCGGGTTATAGCCGTTTTTTTCGTACTTCAAAGCACTCTCAAATAGCGCACTTTTACGAACAATTATGTAAGTCGCTCGCAACTAAAATAGAAACGATACTAGTTCGCAGTTGGTAGTGCACTGATACAAAATTTCCAGGCTCATTTTAATCCCTTGCGATTAAAATCGAAACGATACGATTGTTGGTTGTTGACCGGGCTATAGCCGTTTTTTTCGTACTTCACAGCACTCTCAAATAGCGCACTTTTACGAACAATTATGTAAGTCGCTCGCAACTAAAATAGAAACGATACTAGTTCGCAGTTGGTAGTGCACTGATACAAAATTTCCAGGCTCATTTTAATCCCTTGCGATTAAAATCGAAACGATACGATTGTTGGTTGTTGGCCGGGTTATAGCCGTTTTTTTCGTACTTCACAGCACTCTCAAATAGCGCACTTTTACGAACAATTATGTAAGTCGCTCGCAACTAAAATAGAAACGATACTAGTTCGCAGTTGGTAGTGCACTGATACAAAATTTCCAGGCTCATTTTAATCCCTTGCGATTAAAATCGAAACGATACGATTGTTGGTTGTTGGCCGGGTTATAGCCGTTTTTTTCGTACTTCACAGCACTCTCAAATAGCGCACTTTTACGAACAATTATGTAAGTCGCTCGCAACTAAAATAGAAACGATACTAGTTCGCAGTTGGTAGTGCACTGATACAAAATTTCCAGGCTCATTTTAATCCCTTGCGATTAAAATCGAAACGATACGATTGTTGGTTGTTGGCCGGGTTATAGCCGTTTTTTTCGTACTTCACAGCACTCTCAAATAGCGCACTTTTACGAACAATTATGTAAGTCGCTCGCAACTAAAATAGAAACGATACTAGTTCGCAGTTGGTAGTGCACTGATACAAAATTTCCAGGCTCATTTTAATCCCTTGCGATTAAAATCGAAACGATACGATTGTTGGTTGTTGGCCGGGCTATAGCCGTTTTTTTCGTACTTCACAGCACTCTCAAATAGCGCACTTTTATGTACGAACAATTATGTAAGTCGCTCGCAACTAAAATAGAAACGATACTAGTTCGCAGTTGGTAGTGCACTGATACAAAATTTCCAGGCTCATTTTAATCCCTTGCGATTAAAATCGAAACGATACGATTGTTGGTTGTTGGCCGGGTTATAGCCGTTTTTTTCGTACTTCACAGCACTCTCAAATAGCGCACTTTTACGAACAATTATGTAAGTCGCTCGCAACTAAAATAGAAACGATACTAGTTCGCAGTTGGTAGTGCACTGATACAAAATTTCCAGGCTCATTTTAATCCCTTGCGATTAAAATCGAAACGATACGATTGTTGGTTGTTGGCCGGGTTATAGCCGTTTTTTTCGTACTTCACAGCACTCTCAAATAGCGCACTTTTACGAACAATTATGTAAGTCGCTCGCAACTAAAATAGAAACGATACTAGTTCGCAGTTGGTAGTGCACTGATACAAAATTTCCAGGCTCATTTTAATCCCTTGCGATTAAAATCGAAACGATACGATTGTTGGTTGTTGGCCGGGTTATAGCCGTTTTTTTCGTACTTCACAGCACTCTCAAATAGCGCACTTTTACGAACAATTATGTAAGTCGCTCGCAACTAAAATAGAAACGATACTAGTTCGCAGTTGGTAGTGCACTGATACAAAATTTCCAGGCTCATTTTAATCCCTTGCGATTAAAATCGAAACGATACGATTGTTGGTTGTTGGCCGGGCTATAGCCGTTTTTTTTCGTACTTCACAGCACTCTCAAATAGCGCACTTTTACGAACAATTATGTAAGTCGCTCGCAACTAAAATAGAAACGATACTAGTTCGCAGTTGCTAGTGCACTGATACAAAATTTCCAGGCTCATTTTAATCCCTTGCGATTAAAATCGAAACGATACGATTGTTGGTTGTTGGCCGGGTTATAGCCGTTTTTTTCGTACTTCACAGCACTCTCAAATAGCGCACTTTTACGAACAATTATGTAAGTCGCTCGCAACTAAAATAGAAACGATACTAGTTCGCAGTTGGTAGTGCACTGATACAAAATTTCCAGGCTCATTTCAATCCCTTGCGATTAAAATCGAAACGATACGATTGTTGGTTGTTGGCCGGGTTATAGCCGTTTTTTTCGTACTTCACAGCACTCTCAAATAGCGCACTTTTACGAACAATTATGTAAGTCGCTCGCAACTAAAATAGAAACGATACTAGTTCGCAGTTGGTAGTGCACTGATACAAAATTTCCAGGCTCATTTTAATCCCTTGCGATTAAAATCGAAACGATACGATTGTTGGTTGTTGGCCGGGTTATAGCCGTTTTTTTCGTACTTCACAGCACTCTCAAATAGCGCACTTTTACGAACAGTTATGTAAGTCGCTCGCAACTAAAATAGAAACGATACTAGTTCGCAGTTGGTAGTGCACTGATACAAAATTTCCAGGCTCATTTTAATCCCTTGCGATTAAAATCGAAACGATACGATTGTTGGTTGTTGGCCGGGCTATAGCCGTTTTTTTTCGTACTTCACAGCACTCTCAAATAGCGCACTTTTACGAACAATTATGTAAGTCGCTCGCAACTAAAATAGAAACGATACTAGTTCGCAGTTGCTAGTGCACTGATACAAAATTTCCAGGCTCATTTTAATCCCTTGCGATTAAAATCGAAACGATACGATTGTTGGTTGTTGGCCGGGTTATAGCCGTTTTTTTCGTACTTCACAGCACTCTCAAATAGCGCACTTTTACGAACAATTATGTAAGTCGCTCGCAACTAAAATAGAAACGATACTAGTTCGCAGTTGGTAGTGCACTGATACAAAATTTCCAGGCTCATTTCAATCCCTTGCGATTAAAATCGAAACGATACGATTGTTGGTTGTTGGCCGGGTTATAGCCGTTTTTTTCGTACTTCACAGCACTCTCAAATAGCGCACTTTTACGAACAATTATGTAAGTCGCTCGCAACTAAAATAGAAACGATACTAGTTCGCAGTTGGTAGTGCACTGATACAAAATTTCCAGGCTCATTTTAATCCCTTGCGATTAAAATCGAAACGATACGATTGTTGGTTGTTGGCCGGGTTATAGCCGTTTTTTTCGTACTTCACAGCACTCTCAAATAGCGCACTTTTACGAACAATTATGTAAGTCGCTCGCAACTAAAATAGAAACGATACTAGTTCGCAGTTGGTAGTGCACTGATACAAAAATTCCAGGCTCATTTTAATCCCTTACGATTAAAATCGAAACGATACGATTGTTGGTTGTTGGCCGGGCTATAGCCGTTTTTTTCGTACTTCACAGCACTCTCAAATAGCGCACTTTTACGAACAATTATGTAAGTCGCTCGCAACTAAAATAGAAACGATACTAGTTCGCAGTTGGTAGTGCACTGATACAAAATTTCCAGGCTCATTTTAATCCCTTGCGATTAAAATCGAAACGATACGATTGTTGGTTGTTGGCCGGGTTATAGCCGTTTTTTTCGTACTTCACAGCACTCTCAAATAGCGCACTTTTACGAACAATTATGTAAGTCGCTCGCAACTAAAATAGAAACGATACTAGTTCGCAGTTGGTAGTGCACTGATACAAAATTTCCAGGCTCATTTTAATCCCTTGCGATTAAAATCGAAACGATACGATTGTTGGTTGTTGGCCGGGCTATAGCCGTTTTTTTCGTACTTCACAGCACTCTCAAATAGCGCACTTTTACGAACAATTATGTAAGTCGCTCGCAACTAAAATAGAAACGATACTAGTTCGCAGTTGGTAGTGCACTGATACAAAATTTCCAGGCTCATTTTAATCCCTTGCGATTAAAATAGAAACGATACGATTGTTGGTTGTTGGCCGGGCTATAGCCGTTTTTTTCGTACTTCACAGCACTCTCAAATAGCGCACTTTTACGAACAATTATGTAAGTCGCTCGCAACTAAAATAGAAACGATACTAGTTCGCAGTTGGTAGTGCACTGATACAAAATTTCCAGGCTCATTTTAATCCCTTGCGATTAAAATCGAAACGATACGATTGTTGGTTGTTGGCCGGGCTATAGCCGTTTTTTTCGTACTTCACAGCACTCTCAAATAGCGCACTTTTACGAACAATTATGTAAGTCGCTCGCAACTAAAATAGAAACGATACTAGTTCGCAGTTGGTAGTGCACTGATACAAAATTTCCAGGCTCATTTTAATCCCTTGCGATTAAAATAGAAACGATACGATTGTTGGTTGTTGGCCGGGTTATAGCCGTTTTTTTCGTACTTCACAGCACTCTCAAATAGCGCACTTTTACGAACAATTATGTAAGTCGCTCGCAACTAAAATAGAAACAATACTAGTTCGCAGTTGGTAGTGCACTGATACAAAAATTCCAGGCTCATTTTAATCCCTTGCGATTAAAATCGAAACGATACGATTGTTGGTTGTTGGCCGGGCTATAGCCGTTTTTTTCGTACTTCACAGCACTCTCAAATAGCGCACTTTTATGTACGAACAATTATGTAAGTCGCTCGCAACTAAAATAGAAACGATACTAGTTCGCAGTTGGTAGTGCACTGATACAAAATTTCCAGGCTCATTTTAATCCCTTGCGATTAAAATAGAAACGATACTAGTTCGCAGTTGGTAGTGCAGTTGGTAGATCGCAGTTGGTCGCTGTAATCATGCCGTAGCCAAACAGATGGGGTCGAACGCTTACTCAAATTTATGCTTATTCGTCTCCTCGTATTCAAATTCTTGCGTGTTTTACGAACATAAAGCCTTTTATATTTAGCTGCAAAGTACAGAATACCATATATTGTAATTGATTAGAATCGATTGAAACTGTGCTTGCTAAAATATGACATACACTACGTTTTTTATTTCATTTTCATCGCAGGATGATTTTTGAAAAACTCCAGTGTTTTTCTTTTAAAATAGTTAATATTTTCATATATCAAAAGGTGGGTTTATCACCGCCACTCAATTTATCTCAAATAGCTTTTTTCGTGCCATGTATCATTCATAGTAGCCTGATTTTTCTCAAGTAATTTTTTTTTGCCTCTGCTCAACCGTAAGCGCTTTTAATTTCTCCACCTGATGGTCCGCATCAATTACGCTTTTCATTTCTTAATTACCACTCGTAAAAAAACGAAAAAGATTACATGGAATAACTTGAACCGGGAAATTTTTTGAGACTCGAGCATTTTAAAAAAAAATAAACCAAACAAAGAAAATTACATTAAGCTAAGATTTGTTCTTTGATATCACTGAAGCGCCAGAAGTAGAGTGACATTGTGATTTCAGCCAAGCAGAAAACCTTCATTCGTTTTTTTTGTTCAAAATTTCTATTGATATTTTTTTTCATAGACTAATCCGTTGGATAGCTGTTTTTTTTTCGTATTTCTCAACACATTCAAATAGTGCACTGGTAAAATATTTTATATTTACTTTATATTGAGAAATACTTTAAATTGAGGAATTGGAGGCGGATAAAATTTGTATGAATGCATGCATGTATGGTAATTTTTAGCCAAAAACTTCCAAAAATTGCTCAACATTGGTATTTTGACCTGATTTTTTGTCACTCGGCCAAAAAAAAACACGCACACCAAAAAAGTGTCAACCTTAGCTCGGAAAATCAAACTGATTGACCTAAATGGATGTGTGGGGAACGTTTGAATTCGTTATGCAGCTTCACTAGGTGTAGGTTTATAAATCGAGTAGACTGTACAGTCAGATCGTTATTCAAACGTTTTGTGATAGAAGCATGTGCTAAATGCAAAAACAGTTGCAAAAAAAATGCTCGACATGAAACAAACTAAAAGTAGAAAAAATCCATTATTATTGGTTTTATACATCATATCACATGAATCGAAAAACGGTATCACTTTTGTCAAAAAACACTTCTAACTTACAGGTTTTTTAATGTTTTTTAACAGTGCGCAAAAAAAATTATTCTACAAAAAGTATTGTTAATAAGTGTTCATTATTTTAAAAACGCGTCTCGGTATAACTTTGAGCAGAAAAGCAGGGGCTTTACGACTCTCTTGATTTTTTCTTAAGTTTTTTTTTGGTTAGTATACCAATAATTTTAGTGACATTTTGATTTTTAAAACCCTTAGTCAGTTAACAATTTTTAGTATATATAAGCTTGAGATGCTCCTTCTTATGCTTGTATTTTTCTTACATGTTCAACCCCTGATTTATCTTGAATTAGTTTTAAAAATCTGTTTTTTTTTTTAATTTTTCCTTAGGTTGAAACATACATTTTTTAATTTTTTTTTTTAGAAAATATGATAGTAATGTCTGAAAATGAAAAAATGACCTAGCAGAAAAGCAGAACTGCAATAGAAACAATCACTCAAAAAAGAAAAGCGTTGCTGGTGAACGAAGAAGCTGGTTTAGTTTGTCTCCAACTCCAAATATTAATCAAAAAATTTCGTCCTCAAGCTCATTGTTTTTGATTACCCCGATTTCACATGCCAAACTGTGCACCGGATAGGCGCACATTTTTGTCTCTAAATATTCCTTGATTCAATAGACAAACCTTTCAACATATTTCAAAATGTAAATGGATTCCACTTACAAAACTTCTGTGAGTTCCGCGTACAAATACCTATAACGTAAATTTTGTCGGCTCATTTGTTGTGCCGCGGCTTCTGCAACAAAATAGCTGGTTGTAATGAATTCCGCAACTGTAAGCGAATTCCACAAAAAGTAAGTGGAATCCGCAAATGTTATTGGAATCCGCAAAATTTGTAAGCGGAATCCGCAAAAGTAAGTGGATTCCTCAAACTAAGTGGACTCAGAGTTCTGTTTTTACAATTAAAAGCTAGAGCTGGGTTTCTAATCTATAGCAATGCGGACTTTAAAGGCAAGGACTTAACTATTGTCAGCGGAATCCACGAACAAATCTCAAAACATTTGTTAACTAAATCGGTGGATGTCACCTTTTAGTATTTTGGAAACACAACACCGAGGAAGTTCAATTTTTATAGTCATTGAGTTGAGAGTGTATGGAAATACAACACAGATCATACAGCATGTCACCAAGATTCATGGTCAGTATTTGAGATTTTGCGTCAATCCCAAGTACTGATTTTGGAAGCAAAACGCCGAATAAATTCAATATTTGTAGCCATTGGGTTGAGAGTGCATGGAAACACAACACACAGCATATTGTCGAATTAGGTCAGTATTTTGGATTGCATAAATCCCAAATACTGGTCAGTATTTGGGATTCTATCAATCCCAAACACTGATCATCTAGTAGATTCCAATTCTAGTGAATTGAGAACGAAGTTGATAGGATTTGAGATCGAAGTTGATCAATGTAGTAATTAGATTGATTTTTCAGGTGACCAGTAAATAAAATATATACTTTTAATCACTATAGCACACATATACATATATATGTAAGCGGAATCCGCATACAAAATGCGGATTTTACTTACAATTTGCGGATTCTACTTACAATTTGCGATTTCCACTTACAGTTGCGGAATCCGCAACAGCTCAGTTTAACTATACAGATAACCTATTTTTTGTTCGTTTATTTCACAAATTGTTCTAGATTCCGCAAATACGAATGCGGGTTCCGCAAAATTGCCTATTTTTGGAACGGTTTTGAGCGGTACAGTGTTTTAGGTATTTGTTTGTGCTATCCAAAACAGCAAAGAATATCAAAGAAAAGTAGCAAAGTTGCATATTCCGCGACAAATCTGTTTTTGGCGTGTTGCGGAATCCAGAATGCACAAATCTGTTTTTTGGCCTCGTAATGCAGATTGATGCCAATGATCCTGTCAAAGAATTAATCAAAAAAAAAACAGGTGTCATATGTAATTCACATGTCCAAGCACGTAAAATCAAGTTTTTACGCAATTTCAGATGTTCGTCACTTGTGATTAAAAGCTCGGGAGAAATGGCGTGTCACATGTGATTCAAATGTCAAAACATGTAAAATCACATGCTTGTTACGTAATTTTTCTAGAGTCCCTACAAAATTTTTCGGCCAGCTTACTTTTTTTCATTTGAATTCAAATAACAGCTCATGTGTAATCACATTTCGGAAGTTGAGACTCATCGATCAAGAATTACATGAGCAAGTCTGTCTCAGCATAAACATTATCTCTTATTTCCTCAAAATTGGGACTGACATATTTGGCGAAGCGCTTTTTTCACATCTAAGACAATTTTTGCGTCTAGAGTTTTCATGCGGTTCCACTATGGCATTCAAAATTGACGCTCTCGAAATCACGGTGTTCTTTTTAATTTTAGGAGCCAGCAATGTATGATACAAATGGCTTTTAATTGCAAATTTAGCTCACCAAAAATTTGTCTTGACAATTACTCAACGTGAATGAGAATCTAGAATATAAAAATAACAGTGAATGGAAAAAGTCAATAGAGGAGCCATTTGTGAGTGTGTTACCAGAGAAGGAAAAAGGTGGATCGAATATTAAAATTTTCATTCCGACATCAACCTCCTTTCCTTCTTCTTGGTATTTATTGGAATTCTTGAATCAAGTTATCAAATTAGTGTAATAAAGCAGCCGACTTTAATTTATGCTGTTAAGAATCCACATAATAACAATACGAATTAAGAAACAGTTACCGTCAAAAATCAAATTAAGGGAGGATTGGTAAAGAACCCATTATTGCACACATGGACTTACATTTTCAATACTCTGTAAATGTAACGAACGAATCAATAAAAAGAATCGGTGCAACCAATTTGAAATTTAGGCGGTAAAAATTTGATGAACACTTCTCATGAAAAAAATATATAGTTAGGGATTTCCCGAGAAAGTTTGACTCTCCGTTCGAGACGAACCGAAAAATGACTTGTTCCTTTGGACTTAGAACCGGGTGATGCAGAATATACATTTCGCTTTCCGAATGGTTTCTTGAGTAGATTAAGTAATTCCTCTCCAAATCAATAAGGAAATCCGAAGCGTATTCATTTTTGAGGTTCAAATCTTTCGCTAGAAATTTTCAATAGATTTAAGTTGAACCAACGAGGCGTATCGAGGATCTGGGAGAATAATCTGATCATCAACTCTGAGCATACCATTGAAGCAACGACTGCCATTATGAATCGTGGTAGAATCGAAATTTTCCAAACAAGTTTTTCAGCTGCGGGACGGGATTCAGCCTGTAGAATCTTCCATACAATAAAAGCTTACACCACTTTATCATTTGGTCAGCAAAAAACTATACCAGCAACTATAATTTGAATGTAGCTGCTCGAACGGCATTTGGCGACAAAAACAGACCTGTAAAGACTCGTTGATGGGGCATACAAGCAACAACATTTCGGTTTTCTCGTGGAAGTTTTTTAAGGTTTGATCGCTGGGAAAGCATCTTGCCCTAATATCATATCAGCATCGGATTCTTGTAAACAACGGGATTAATAGGCTGCAAATACGGAAAAAGATCTGGCAAATTCAGAAGGTGTTCAGATTTTCTTTGACGAGAAGGTTAAAGCTGAAACTGTACACAACGTGATTGTGATCAAATTCCGCAATCAGGTTTAGTTCAACTTGCTCGGTGGAGACTGATTGTGTTGAAATTTCTGTTTTTGTCCCTATTAAATCTAATAGTTTTGCTAGTTTCGCCAAGAATCATGAGTAGGAACAGCAACATTCGCACATTAGGAAGGTAGTATTCAATTCTGTCCTTCAATCTTCTCCTATTTCTACGTAAAGCGCAGGAAGGAGTCTGGCTAATTTTTCTGTGCAACGAAGAATTAGCAATGTTAAACGCGATATCTCATTGTTCTATTTGTCTTGACTCGGATGTTTGTTAGGAGACTTTGCAGCAAGAAATTGCTCAGCGCCATGCAACAAGACATTATGAGTACTTTACAAAAATAATTAATACGTTTTTGGACTTTAAGGCATTTCCAAAATATTTGATCGGGTTGTAGACAGTCAAGGCAAAGCTTGTTTTGAGCTTTGAGCTGTTCCCCTCACACTAAAAACATAGAAGGTATGTGACCTTATGAACTTTTGTGGCCGCTGCAGCAAAGACTTTCGTGGCTGATATGTGGGAACCAATTTTGGACTTTTTTCAGGCAAATGTAATGAGCCTTGATTTTGTAACGGAGCCAGTCATCGAAGCCCAATCAAACAATTGCAACATCTCTTGATTGCATGTAGAGACCATGTTAGCGACAGTTTCGAAATAACAGATTTCTCGATTCAATAACGAGGTATTATTCAAGTTGTAGTCAGATCATAAAAATTTTATAACGTCGACAAAACTAGATAAACATGAAGCAAAACTGAAACCGCTTTTCAAATTGTGCATTTTTCAATGACGGGCAGCTCGAGTGTTTTTCCAAAAGAACAGCAACAGTTGTCAAAAAATGTCCCACCTCTGCAGGGTTCTCAAAGCGTCTTTCAGCAAAATAACATTGCATGTAAGGTATTTTCGGCTCGTAAGAGCTATATTCATTGGTACACGGCCAATTCATTTTGAGAAATACGGGATTTTGCTCACTTGCACCATTGAATATTGTGCTTTCAAAAAAGTCGATTTAGAATGCAACACGCTTAGATTCACTCTAAACGGCGGTTTGACAGTTTAAAAGGACAAATAGCTGGAAGCATGGTCCAGAGTGACATTTTGTTTGAAGTATGCTTCGACAAAGCTTATCGAATTTGAATAAATCCTCTAGATACCCAAGTTTTTCCTCGGCAGCTTGTAACGGCGTCCCTTGACGACAAGCTTTAACGGTTTTTGTCGACAACAATATCGACGGGCTCTAGCTTTCTCTTCGCCGACTGGAGCTTCAAACCCAGCTTTTGGCGTTTAATTTCCTCGTATCTAGTTTTTGCAAGAGCTGCTTCTTTTTGACGCTCACTCGAAGTTATCGATGCAATCTTGGAACGCTGTGGAAGTAGTTCCATTGAACAAACGGGTTTAGCTAAATGAGTAGCCGGTCAGCTTGTGTTTCAATTTCGCAGTGAAGTTTTGCAAAATCTAAAAATTTTTATTATTTTGTAGTAATAGCGCCAAATTGAAACTCGCACAGAAATTTTGGATGTTTGTGGATCGGAATTTAAACTCATCCTTTTTTCCTTGCGAGAAAGCTTTTTATTTTTATCTGACCATTGTCAAATTCCAACATGTCGAAACAATTAAAAATTTTTACAAAATCCTTATAATCCTTGACGAGTTTTGTTTAAAGTTTAGTCATGCAGCTGCCTTACTTTAAATGAGAGGACCACCGAAAAAAAAAAGCTTTGTAGTTTCGAACAAAAAAACATAAGCTTCAACCAAAAAAAATAAGCTTTGTAGTTTCGAACAAATTTTAAGAATTCATCGATTATTGTCAATTG
Organism: Symsagittifera roscoffensis; assembly: GCF_963678635.1. Taxonomy (NCBI): domain Eukaryota; kingdom Metazoa; phylum Xenacoelomorpha; order Acoela; family Convolutidae; genus Symsagittifera; species Symsagittifera roscoffensis. Next base: position 12,225,363 of record NC_087066.1, on the reverse strand, counting down.
AGTTAATTTTTTGTCCAGT